>NC_081537.1:13510602-13588102 GCF_030273125.1 Centropristis striata
CTTACTACTGGTGTTCTTACAGGTTAATGGAAACTTTGCAGCCACTCCCATCTCCCTTACCAATGGCACGGTTCAGGTTTATGAGTCAGGTTTTTCTGTGATCATCAGTACTAACTTTGGCTTGGAGGTGTCTTATGACACAAATCATTATGTCAGGATCAGTTTGCCCTACACCTACCAGAATGCAACATGTGGCCTGTGCGGAAACTTCAACAATCGCCCTGAGGATGACTTTCGAACCCGCCAAGGCGAACTTGTGAGCTCTGATGTGGTTTTTGCCAACAGCTGGCAAGCAGCAGGAGACGATGAGCCTGGTTGTGAGGCACAGTGTGGAGGTCTGGACTGTGCTGAATGTACTGAAGATCAGACATCTTTATACAGCAACAATGCCCACTGTGGTATCCTCCAGAACAGTTCTGGACCTTTTGCTGTTTGCCATGAGCGACTTCCCCCACAGAACTTTGTAGACAGTTGTGTGTATGATCTGTGTGTTGGAGAAGGGTACCAACCCATCCTGTGCCAAGCCCTAAATTCGTATGCAAGTGAGTGTCAACAGAATGGTATACAGCTGCCAAGCTGGAGGAGACAAGGCTTCTGTGGTAAGTCAGTCAGTCAATAAATAATATTTCAAATAACCTTTTGGGTAAAATATTCATGATGTCAAGATCAATGTTGTTTTCTTTTGTCTAGAAATTCCCTGCCCAGCCAATAGCCACTTTGAATCCCAAGGCACAGGATGTCCAGCTACTTGTGTCAATCCCAATTCTACCCAAAACTGTCCTCTCCCTGCTCAGGAGAGCTGCATCTGCAATTCAGGTTACATCCTCAGTGGTGGGGTCTGCGTCCGCCATGCTGAATGTGGCTGCAGCTTTGAGGGTCGCTACTACCGCTCTGGAGAATCTGTAATTCTAGATGATGACTGTGGGAGACGTTGTAGCTGCAGTTATGGCTCCATGACTTGTCGCTCCCATGGTTGTGGTCCATCAGAGTCTTGCAGAGTGGAGGAGGGAGAAAGAGGATGCAGACCTAACAGCCATGGAACATGCTGGATAAGAGGCCCAGGGTCATATCACACATTTGATGGAGTGACATACCAGTATCCTGGGGCATGTCGATTGACTCTTGCCAAAGTAATGGGATTGTCTAGTCACCCACATTTCATGGTGACAGCAGAAAAAGTGCCCAGAGGCCAGCAGGGTTTTGCCAGGTTGCTAAAGTTTGAGGCAGAGGGAACACAAATTTCCTTTGAAATGACAGGTGGCAGCAAAGTTTGGGTAAGTCACAACTATTTTACAAGAGCTAATGAGTGAATGAAATTAGATTTTTTTTTTGTGTCAAAAATGGGATTATTTCTGTCTTGCATGAACCATGTTTGTTTTTTGAACAACACATAAAATCTGACACTGGCTGTTTAAATAACCCTTTAGCTTGACGGTCAGCGGATCAGACTACCATTCAGCTCAGCATCCAATCGAATCCAAATCTACCACAGCAGCATTCACAGTATCATCCTTCGCACCTCCTTTGGTGTGACTCTACAGACAGTTTGGCCCCACTTTGTGCGCGTCACCGCACCCAGTATCTACAGTGGTTCACTGGGCGGACTCTGTGGTAATTACAATGGTCTCCCACATGACGATTTCCGTACACCCAATGGCATCCTGGTCAACAGCTCTCAGGACTTTGGTGACAGTTGGAGAGATGGCTCCCTCGCTGCACACTGTGTGGAAAGCGTTAACAATAACTCAACAACAAATTACAATTCTAGTGAGTACTGCGGCATTCTTAGCTCACCAAATGGGCCATTTGCCCAGTGTTGGGCCATGGAGGACCCAAGGGAGCATGTGGATGCATGTGTGTACATCATTAGTGCTTCTACAGATCCAGCATCAGCGCTATGTGAGGTCCTCCGAGATTATGCACTAATATGTCAACAGAAGGGCGTGAGACTGGGAGACTGGAGGAATGCAACTGACTGTGGTAAGCACTCTGCATCCTTTTGGTATAGGTAATTTTGATATAATATCAATGAGTTTCCTGAATCAATTGCTATGTTTTTCTCTAGAGCAAAGCTGCCCTCTGAACAGTCATTACGAAGTCTGTGGAAGCGATTGTCCTTCTGCCTGCCCCAGCCTCTCTTTCCCTTTCACCTGTGCCACTGTGTGTCAGGAGGGTTGCCAGTGTGATGATGGTTTTGTTCTCAATGGCCACCAATGTGTGCTACCAACAGCCTGTGGGTGCTATCACCAAGGACGCTATCGCCAAGGGGGGGAACAGTTCTGGAATGGTGAAGAATGTCAGAGCTTTTGTACCTGTGATGGGACTACAGGTTTAGTCCATTGTAGGCCAAATTCCTGTGGTTCCCAGGAGTCCTGCCGTGTGGTCGAGGGTGAGTATGGCTGCCACCCCAACCCTCATGGCACCTGCTCTGCCTCTGGAGACCCTCACTACCTAACCTTTGATGGCAAGGCCTATGACTTCCAGGGAACCTGCTGTTATGTGTTGGCAACCCTTTGTAACGCCACTGATGGACTCCACCAATTTTCTGTGGAAGCTAAGAACGAGCAGTGGAGAGGATTGCCAGTTTCAATCACAGCTGAAGTTTTTGTAAATGTGTGGGGCTATGAAGTGCATATGTCGAGGGAAAGAAGTGGTGTTGTTCAAGTAAGTTGTGCAAATAATCTGACATTCCTTATAAAATGATTGTGTTGCATAATTGAGGTTCAGTCTAATTGGCAAAGAATTGACAAAGTAATTCAAATGTAAATTAAAAAAGCACATGTTATCTTAAAAAGAAAAAAACAAAACTAATCTTTTTTGCATTATTTGTAATTAGTCTGTCAGAAGATTAACATTATGAGAAAGTTGTATCAAAGGAAGGTTTTTCTTTCAAACTTTCTTTTAGGTGAATGGAGAAAGTAAAAACGTACCTATTCTCTTGAATGGAGGTCAAGTGTCAATCTATGCAAGTGGACCTCGTGTATTTGTGAGTGCTAATTTCGGCTTGACTGTGACCTATGATGGATCTAGTACAGTCTTTATCTCTGTACCTGCAAATTTCAGGTATCCACCATTCACTAAAGTTATAATTGAAATGCTCTGACATGCTTAAAACAACATTATTTTCAATTTTATTGAAGTGATTTATTACCCCATATACCTTTTGATACATGATACGTAATTTCTTTAATTGTTGTTATCAATGCAGTGAAAAAACATGTGGACTTTGTGGAAATTTCAATGGCAATCCAAATGATGAGTTCCACACCCCAACTGGAATGATGGTCAGCACTCCAGATGAGTTTGGAAGAGCTTGGAAAGTGGAAGGCAACTACACCTGCAGTGATGGGTGTGGCTCCTCCTGCCCAGCGTGTACCAATGAGCTTCCAGCTAGAGCCCAATGTGAGGTGATTCAGGCAGCTGATGGCCCCCTCAGCTTCTGCCATGAGCATTTGGACCCAGCACCATATTTCAACGACTGTGTGTTTGATGTTTGTGTTTCGGGAAATGAAGGCCATGATCTTCTGTGTACGGCCATTCAAACATATGTCAGTGCCTGTCAATCTGCTAATGTTCAAATCTACCCTTGGAGACAAAACACTACCTGCAGTAAGTTAAACAGTCAATTTCTTATTTCACAACTACATAGAAACTAATACCAGAAGTCTAATTTGGTTGTCACTGCTTGCCTCCTGATCAACTGTCTTCTCCCAAATTTGTGGAACCGACTTAAGCTGGTTTAACCTTCTAAAATCCACCATTTCTTTCCTCACTTATCAAGGACTTGACTGTCCAGCCAACAGTCATTATGAGTTGTGTGGTACAGACTGTGGCCACACCTGTGCCAGCAGCACTGATGCCACCTGTGAGCAGGTTTGCTCTGAGGGCTGTTTCTGTGATGAAGGTTTTCTCAGGAGTGGGACAAGATGTGTCCCTGTGGAAAGCTGTGGCTGTCAATATGACGGCTTCTACTATAACGTAAGTCACATCCCAGTTAATCCTTTCTAAGGTTACTATAAGCAACATTTTCATTAACAACATGTTATTTTGTCTGTTATGTTGCAGGCTGGACAGTCCTTCTGGACAGAGGGTTGCACCCAGCGATGTGAATGCCATGCGCCCAGTGACCTGCGCTGTTCTGCTGCCTCTTGCTCCTCTACACAACAGTGCACCATCAGAAATGGCCAACTGGGCTGTTTTGACGATCTGTCTACTTGCACTGTGTGGGGGGACCCACACTACATCACCTTTGACCACAAGTTCTATGATTTCCAGGGAACCTGCCGTTACGTGTTGGCTACCCTTTGTAATGAAACTGATGGGCTCCGTTACTTTTCAGTGGAGGCAAAGAACGAGCCGTGGAGAGGTTCGACGGTGTCAATCACAGCTGAAGTTTTTGTAAATGTGTGGGGCTATGAAGTGCATATGTCGAGGGAGAGCCACGGTGTGGTAAAAGTGAGTTAAACAACCATTGCAGACATTTCCTATGAAATTGTATCTACACTTGATAAGACAGATATCATTTTTCTCAAGCACCAGATGGTTTCAGCACAAACATAAATCTGCGATTGTTTATCAACTTCTGTTTTTCCAATGTTACAGGTGAATGGAGTAACTAGAGACCTACCTGTTCTCTTGAATGGAAGTCATGTTTCTATCTATGGAAGTGGATCTCACACATATCTCAGTGCTGATTTTGGCCTGAGTGTCAAGTACGATGGATGGTATACAGTGTATGTCTCTGTGCCTTCAAGTTACAGGTAAATGCCATGTTTGAATTCTTTCTGTTTATATTCTAAAACCGATGTTATCATATATATTTCATACATGCAGCTTCAATCTATCAAGATATTGTGATTGATACAGAGGGAAAACATGTGGACTTTGTGGAAATTTCAATGGCAATCCAAATGATGAGTTCCGCGACTCAACTGGAAGGATGGTTAGCACTCCAGATGAGTTTGGAAGAGCTTGGAAAGTGGAAGGCGACTTCACCTGCAGTGATGGGTGTGGCTCCTCCTGCCCAGAGTGTACAAATGAGCTTCCAGCCAGAGCCCATTGTGAGGTGATTCAGGCAGCTGACGGCCCCCTCAGCTTCTGCCACAACCACGTGGACCCAGCAACATATTTCAGGAGCTGTGTTTTCGATGTTTGTGTAGCTGGTATTGATTCCCTGTGCGGAGCCATTCAAACATATGTCAGTGCCTGTCAATCTGCTAATGTTCAAATCTACCCTTGGAGACAAAACACTACCTGCAGTAAGTCAAACAGTCAATTTCCTATTTAAAAACTACATATAAATAATACCAGCAATCTGTTTTGCTCAGTCAGCCTCCTGTCACAATTTTTGTCAAAGGATTGTTATTCTAAAAATCTAATACCGGCCATTTCTTTCCTCACTTATAAAGGGCTTGACTGTCCAGCCAACAGTCATTATGAGTTGTGTGGTACAGATTGTGGCCACACCTGTGCCAGCAGCACTGATACCACCTGTGAGCAGGTTTGCTCTGAGGGCTGTTTCTGTGATGAAGGTTTCTTCAGGAGTGGGATCAGATGTGTCCTTGTGGAAAGCTGTGGCTGTCAATATGACGGCTTCTACTATAACGTAAGTCACATCCCAGTTCATCTGTTTGCAATATTTTTTTAGTTAAAACGATGAATAACATGGTCAACACTGCTTTGCCCAAACAAATTCAAATTCTCTGCTATGAATAAGGTCAGTTGACTGGTTTGGCCTATGTGTCTGTTTTTCTTGTCTTTTACAGGCTGGTCAGTCCTTCTGGACGGAGGGTTGCACCCAGCAATGTGAATGCCATGCTCCCAATGACCTGCGCTGTTCTGCTGCATCTTGCACTCCTGCAGAAGAGTGCAGCATCAGAAATGGCCAACTGGGCTGTTTTAATGCAATGTCTACTTGCACTGTGTGGGGAGATCCACACTACATCACCTTTGATGGGGCAGTGGCTCATTTCCAGGGCACATGCTCTTATATCATTACTGAGAGTGTGAGCCACAGCGACAGTGACACACAGTTTCAGGTAGTAGCCACCAATAATCACAGAGGCAACAACCGTGTGTCGTTTGTATCAGCCGTGGATATATACCTCTCAAATCAGGCAGAGATTGTGACTGTCAGGATTGGAGCCAACAAAAGAGTGAAGGTAAATATACAGCACACAATTGCTCATGTGCAGCTAACGTTAGCTTAAGGTCTGAAATCTCTGTATGGTACCGTATTTGAAATGACTTTACACATGGCTACATACGCTGAGCAAATTTGACATTTTAATGGATATTTTAGCGTTACTGAGACATAAATATTTATTCATCCAAATACAGCAAGAGGCAAAGAACATGCAGCTAATGTTAGCTATCGTCACTTTGAAGAGCTGCGTCATGTCCATTTGCTTTAACTTGTGCCATAACTGAGCAATGGCAAGTTAATGGAACAACTTTATTCAGTTTGTAAAAAACAAAAAAAATTGACAACCCTCCATGAAGGAAATTACTGTATTCATCCCACTTAGCTATACCTTAGCTAGGCAATACATAACGCTAACTAGCTAACATTGCACGGTGAGCTGCGTAACGTTACCTCACAACTGCTAACTGAAAACCAAGTTGGATGTTTAGCATGAGCTACCTGTAGAAATACACAATACTGAATAAAACAACGAACTTAGATAGACCTACTGACTTGTATTTAGTCACACATGAATGCAGCTGATAACAGTGGCACGGTCATGTCCACCCGTGTCTAGACAAAAGAAGAATGGCTGGTTTTCCCGCCTATTGGCAAACAAAGAGATTGATTGGCTGAAATTGTGGGAAGCACACTGGCTGCGTAGTTAGATTTACACTGTAGAGGTATTTGCATTACATTTAACTCTCTTTGTCAAAACCAACTCATTTTAAGGAATAACTATCTTGTAGTTGACTAATCTAGAGTTTTACTTTAGAAAATACTATATATTTTAAACTCTCAGCTCTAACACTGAAAATCTAACGCTTTATCTGTCAGGTGTTAACATAAGTCTGTCTCTCTCTAAACTTTCATCCCTCCAGGTAAATGGAAGTGCAGCGTCTCTTCCAACCACGGTAGGAACTTTAGCTGAGGTGGTAAGAGAGGGAAGCTACATAGTGGTCGATGCCATTGACCTGGTAGTCCAGTTCGATGGCCAGAGTACTTTACTGGTCAGACTAGGCCAGCGCCGTCAAAATAAAGTCACTGGGATGTGTGGAAACTTCAACAACAACCCTGCAGATGACAAAGTCTTGCCAAGTGGCACAACGGCACGGAACGACAATCAGTTCGGACACAGCTGGAAGTCAAACACAAGCCAACCAGGGTGAGCTGCTGTAAAAAGAAAATGTAGGTAATTTGTAAATATTGCAGCAGACAGTAATGGCAGCCTGATATGCTAACCCTTTTCCAGATGTGGATCCACCGATGATGACAACAGTGATGGATTGAACGACTGTCCCTTTAGGGAGGAATACTCAGAGCTCTGCGGTGTCATCACCAACAGTAGCGGTCCATTCAGTGATTGTCACCTGTACTCAGACCCACAGCCTTTTTTTACTTCCTGTGTCTATGATCTGTGCCTCTACACTCCAGCCAACGGCATGCTGTGTTCTGCAGTCTCAGCCTATGAGAGAACATGTTCAGTTTTGGGGTTAAACATCCCTGAATGGCGCTCGACTTTGCAGTGTGGTAAGTTTGCACTGGGCTCAATGAAAGACAAGATAATGAATGAAAAAATAAATCCTTAGCATAACAGAGCATTTCCCTTTGTAGTTTCTGTTTCATTTTTGTTTCTGTTCCATCCCTATATTACTTATCTTTCGCCTAATATTTCTGCAGCTGAGTCAGACCCCTGTGAACAGCTGGACTGTGCAGAGTATGAGTGGTGCGGTGCGAAGGACGGTGTGTACGGCTGTTTCTGTGATGAGCACCACCATCGGCCCAATAATGAGAGCTATGGTGAGGGCAGCTCCTCTTGAAATGTTTTGATATGATGAAAGATAATAGATCAGACTTTGTAGGTAGGTGTAAAACTTGAAAACTATAACTTGACTATACCAAACAACAGCAATGAACACCAATGATTTTCAGGCTTTAAAAGATCTGCCTCATCACAGGTTCTTCAATGTAACTGTGACCACTTTTAACCACAATCTTAACCATATTATGTTGTCACAAATACGTTCCTCTTCCATAGATTCTTCAATCACTTGTGTCAGTAGTTCAGGCACCATGTCCGTATCACGCTGCCAGCTGTTTGAAGCTGGCTTCCACTCCAGCACCCTCCATCTCCGAGATGACTCCTGCAATGGGACTATCCAGGACGGACGACTGGTGTTCCACTTTAACAATGGCGACCAGCTGTGCGGGACTGTTCTCAGGGTACAGTCCATACTGAGTCTCTAAAAAGCATTTTAGATGTGAACCTCTTCAATGCACAGCTTTGCATGCAAAAATAAAAAGCACATTGCATCAAAATACTTAAACTCTTTTGTCGTCTTACTATCAAAGAGCAACGGAACCCATTTCATGTATGAGAACACCATCCAGGGTGATGTGGACTCTCATGAGGAAATCATTAGCCGTGAGAAGAGTATTCATCTGCACTTCTGCTGTGAATACCCTCTGGCCCAGGCCCTGTCTATGGATGTGGGCATCAACCCTGTTGAGAGGTGACAATCACAATACTGTCTAGCTTGCAACAAATGATTTCAGCTCACTGTTGCAAGAGCACATAAATAAGTACAGTTTTGATTGCTTTAAGTTCTGTTTGTTGTGTTGTATCACATTATTAAGCTGGTCCAGAGCATATTTGACTAAACAATGGATAGGCAAGGTAAAAACAAACACATTCCAATCACTGTAAGTGTGCTACACACCTGTGAACACCCTGGTGGCAGAACTCCAACCCCTGGTTATTGTAGTTTTTAGGTGCTGAATGGAGTCCTGCATACAAGTGGAAGCCATACTTGTTATACAACACAAACACAATGAATATGGAAAAAAACATATACAATCAGGAAGCACCTTATGTTCAACTTTTGCCCAATTTTGGATGTCTAAAAACAAGAGTATACCTGTGTTGTGGCATGGGGCACAATTGCCACAGTGGATCATTCCCATATTTTAGAGTCTGTTTCGGTCCTGCACCAGTTTCTTGCATAAATTAGGACCTATGGCTATAGAAGAGGTAAAACGCTGTGCTGATGCTGGTTCAGAGGTCAAAATAGGAATATAGAAACTGTGTTCTTTAGATTATACGCCTTAAGGGTGTAAGTCTTAATGCAGGACGAAACTGTAGCTGACAAAATACTTTTATGGTTACCTTTAAGGTCATCTATTTTTTTTTTTGATATTTTAATTATTAGAGAGATTGTTTTTAGAAATTTGAGCAGAGTTTAATCATATGTTGTGTTTTTCTGTAGCATTGTGAACAAGAAGCTTCCATCTGGCCAGGGTCGTTATCATTTGAGGATGATCCCTTATGAGGACTCAGGCTTCCAATTCCCCCTGTTCAGAAACAGGAACATAGAAATGGAAATCGACCAGAGGTTGTACATCGAGGTGCAGACAGAAGGAGTCGATCATCAGCAGATATCCACTATTCTGGATTCATGCTGGGCAACACCTGTCAATGATGCTATCTACCCTGTCCGCTGGGATCTCATCACAAGAGAGTAAAGGAGTCGTTTCACTTTTTTAAATGATACCTCATTGAATCTGAAAAAGCTACATATAAAGTAATCATTAATAATAACTTAAATACATTTCTACCATATTTCCTTTCCTACAGGTGTTCTAGCGAAGCAGATGGCACAGTTGAGATCATTCAGAACGGGATCTCCACTGTGTCCCGATTCTCCTTCAGGATGTTCACTTTTACCAACTTTTCATCCATCTACCTGCACTGCCAGGTCCACCTGTGTCTTTTGAGACACAACACCTGCACAACTGTATGTGCAACTTTACTTAATTGTATATGTAGTAAGACTGGAAGAATCATTCTGTATCTAATCTGCTACAACACATGAAAACCTGTAATCTTGTTTCCTGCAGCATTGCTATCCAGGTTACCACACAAGAGTGGCGAGGGCTACTTCCCATCATGACACTGCAGCCATCTCACTTGGACCACTAATCTGGAAAAATGGTAACTCTTGCATTTTCATAACCATTTTCATTTACAGTACTGTCGAAAAATACTGATTAAAGAGGCTCAAATGTGCTATACATGTGTGCAAACATGCCACTTGTGTTTACTTCACAACTAAAGTTCGATTTCTCTTCTTCTCCAGCAGATGAAAAAATGAAAATGAGCAGTGCTTCAGGCCAGCTGACCTCACTGGTGACCTTGCTACTCAGTTTGCTGACTGCCAAAACTTTGACCTAGGATCATGAGTATACACATATTTCACCACAACATATTAATCAGTCAGCAGTAGCCCAATCACAGTATATAGATTTAATAATGGTCAGACATTTTTGTTGTTGTTGAAATCAAATAAAAAGTGACTTTTCTGATAGGAACAGTAATGATGGTGCATGCCTGAAAATAGTTATAGATGTTTTGGAAATGCATCCTGTAATTTGCTCCTGATTTGTGTCACTTTGGTAGTTTTTTAACACTAGATGGCAGCAAACAATAATTTCTCATTAAACCTATGTTTGCCTTCTTGTATTCAGTATAATGTTTATCAGTTGTATCCTCTGAACTGTTTCAGTGATTTTACTCATTAAAAGCAGCAATAAGTAAACATTTAATACTTCAATTTTTTATATTATACAAACACTCAGTGCATTCTTCAAACAACTCAGCCATGGTTAGCTATTAAAAAACGAATCAACAACTTCAATCATACAGCTTTAACATTGCTAGCAATATTAAATACATATACATAGAGAGTGAACAGTTATACTGTCGGCCCACTACAGTCCACAACCTGTGAGATACTCAAATATAGGGCTCCAAATTCTGATAAAAAACTTCAGTCTTGTTCTTATTAGTCCTGTACTAAACTATTAAATACAAGCCAGATTTTTAAATTAAATATCTGAAGTTTTTGACTTTTTGACAAATGTAAAAGAGAAAAAATTAAAGAGAAAAATTCGAAAAGTGAGACATTAAAACATCAAATTACAATTGTCATTATATAGCAGGTATATATAAATACATCCAAATACCTAAATTTCCTCTAAATACATTTCAGTTTTTAATCAGTCTGAATAAATAAACTGTATTTGTGTGAGGCATAATTCATATTGCAAGTGACAGTTGATGGATTTACAGATCAATTGCCTTTATTACCTGCAGCATCAAATTTTATATATGGCCTACATTTTCAACAAGATTTTACAATTAAATAAGGGGGGGGGGGGGGGGGGGGGGCATTATAAATCGTATTCTTACTGTAACTTTTTCAAAAAATATTTATGTGCCTTTGAATGGGGCCTCTAGTGCCTGCAGTGGACGGATAATCCACCAGGGGGAAGATACCATATTATACAACAGGTTTTTCAGGAAAGAATTGATCATGCTGATGTTATAAAGGCAGCAGAAAGGTGTTACAGAATCTCTGCCTTTCTAAATGTAACACATTCATTACCACTTTTATCCACAATGCATATATTGGTGTGCAGTCTGATTTCCACATAAGCACAATGTTCTTGCTACTACCATCCCAGATTAAATGGACTGAGTTTCATATCTATTTGCCACTGGCAACACACTAATGGCACCCAAAACAGGGATTACTGTGTTGGGTTCCGAGTCCTTCTTAAAGCCTTTAGAGATGTTTTAAATGCACTTTTCCAAAAAGCAAACCATTTCCGACATTTCCAAAGAGAATGTGTCAATCTCTTGTACACCTGTTACAGACACACAACTGAACATTTATGCACACTTTAGTGACAATCCCTCATGAAGTTTAAGATGCTAAATTAAGTCATTTATGTGTGAAATAGGAATCTCGTTGTATGCATTTTTTATTAAATTTTTTACTGAAATGTATGAACTTTCTTCATCAAAAAAGAAGATATTTACTTACAGCTTGGCTTTATTTCCTTAACATAAAATAATCTAGAACTACTAGTAAGTAGGTAAGCAAAGTCCACTGTGCCATCACAACACGTTCTGTGCAGACCACATAATAACCACAATCCAAACCCTTAATGCAGGATGGTTCTCATTTAACATGAAAGAAGCTGTCGGTGATACAAAAGGTCAGGTTTCTCTCTTTTGTGTTCAACCTCCTTTGTGGGGCTGAGTGTGGAGGTCGACAGAGCCGATATCTCCTGTGTCGTCTCTTTGGGGGTGAAATTCATCATTGTCATTCAACGTGTCCTCAACAGTATGGGATGAGACGTACAGTAGACATAACAACACTTACCACACACCCACAACATGTAATTTGTCATTGGTGTTACCGCATGGCACAGTACAAAGACTTCAAAGAGCACAAATGTGTCCAGTACCACATGGTACCCAATACCCAGACTCTCCAGTCCACTTCTGCCAGTTCAGGTTAGTTATGTCAAGATTACTTTACAGATCATGTTTCACATCTGTTGGCCTTAATAGAAAAAGAATGTAAGTGTATAATCTTATTTAGCCGTTTTCATGGTCTATTTCTGTACCCAAACCATATGTATTCAGGATGAGGACCAACACCCCCTTTATACTGCAGTCATTGTTTGATCACTCATGTAATAGCTTAGCTCCCCTGACAGTGTACCATTGGGAGGTTAATCCTGCGGCTTATGTGGCATTTGCAAGCTTTCAAAGTCAATGTGTGAACATGAATGTGAGTGAGAAATGGAGACTCGGAGGGAGAGAAATAATACATAGTTCACAATGGAACTGATATCCGCAAGTCACTGTTTAGCAGACATCTTTTGTTGAAAGAAAAGCTAGTGAAAAATCTGATTCCATGCCCAGCCTTTCCAGGAAACCATGCGCCTGAGCTATACACAACATGACGAGGCAGGTTTAATGTGAAAGTCTAGTATTTTACAGGTATTCCATAATTACTGAAAATTAAGTTTATAAGTGTATTTCCAATAAGTCAATGAGGTTTCCGTATTGTCAGTGAACCTTTGTATTTGTCCTCCCGGTCAATTTGTTTGAGAAATTATTATGAAACACTCAATTCTGTGCTCTTAGCCAACTTAATTCCAACTCATTAGGCTCCTACAAGTTTTACACTCCATGTAATTTTTTGTGGCATTTGGATGAACACACCCAAATGCTTGGGTCAAACTGGGTCAAATTTGACCCGAGGACAACAGGGAGGTTAATTGATGCAGGCCATCGGAATCAGCTGGGTAACACTTAAACACAAACCGATTACAGTCATTTGCATTGCTTTTTGCTGCTTCATATATTGCTATTTATAGCAATAATAACATTTCTGGTATCCAGGTACAACACCAAGCACAGTCAGGTAGCTTATCCAAATGCTCAAAACACTGCATGCTTCCCCTGACATGCAACACACCTGGCTGCATTACCCTTCTTGTATAAATGCTCTCCAATTACAGGGGACTACCACCCAAAAACTACATTACACCAGAATAAAAATGAGAGGCAAAAACCAACAGATAACTGCCTCACAGTTTGAAGGCAAACATTGTACATACGGTTTGGAAAATGATGTTGATGATGGATAAAGCACAGTTCAACAGTTAAAAGCCCTGGGCAGCACCACTGTGCTGTGTACAAGTGAGAGTAAAGGCAGGATGTGCAGTTGCTGTGATTTTGTGGTTACAGACATCCGTCCATCAGTTTTATCAGGGGAAATAAGGAGGATGCTCCTCATTTTGGGATGACTATGTCTACAGTCCCTACCAAATTACCGATTATGCGGCTTACTAAAATCACTTGTCAACATTGAAAGCAGTCAGCTGTGTATAGTTTAGTTTTAGATTTACAAATCATTTTTGCTCATATACATTTACATGTACAGTAGGCCTGTAGCTTCATCTTCGCAATACTGTAGTATTCTCAGGGCGCCCTGGTGGCTGTATATAATTAAGGTTTAGTCCTTGCACACAGTGGGCCTGGGTTCAAATCCAGTTTGGAGCCCTTCCCTGCAGGTCTTCCTCTTTCTTTCACTCTGTATCTCTACTGCTGTCTAAAAACGGCCCAAACAATAGTCTACAAAAGTACCGCAGTATTCTCACGGTTAATGTTAATTCAAATATACTATATTAGGATATATATTTCACATTGACACTTTTTAACTTGTATTTGAACATGTCTACAGCTATATTCTGTGAGTCTGTATCAGACTTAAGCTTAAATGGTGTAGGTGTAGATACTTTATAAATACTGTGAAAGTATCACATAGCCAGTATTCAGAAACTGTGCCTTTAAAAATGAGCTGTCATGACTTCTGTAAAGTTTTGATTACCGGGCATATGCAGTGGGGGGCGGCTGACAGTGCTGGAGGAATGCCCTTTTGTCCCTTGATGTCCAAGTTTATTTAATTTAATTTAATTTGATTTAATTATATCTTTTTGTGAAGGCCTGCCAGTGGCCCTTATCAGGAATAACATTTAACAATTATTAATAATTTAACCATAAATAAAATTACCTCATAGTTAGTTTACATCATATGATGACCTGCGGCAGGTGAAGGGTCATCGTGTGACGTGTCCTCTTTTATGCTCCTTTATGCTTGAAGCTGCAGATACACAGCGGCAACATTTAAATGGTGAGTTATTTTCACATGTTATTTACAGTCTTAGTGCTACGCAGCTTCATTATGCGACAAAATATCGGTCCTGACTGCTGGTTCTTCAGATACTGTAGTTGGTTAGACGCTCACCCGTGACTGTCTGTGGGCATTTAACTCCTCGCTGTGCAGTGGTTGATATTATCACTCGGTTTGTCTGTACACTAAAGCTGTTGTGTTATTGTTGATGAGCAGAGACAGAGCCTGGACAACTTTGATGATTAGCACTTTTTTGCCTTTGTGCATTTCGTGGTTGTTTAGTCAACTGTTGATTTATGAGTTTCAGTCGAATGAGTCTGTGCAATTAGCCTTGACTTTTTTATCCTGGATTTCAGTAAAGTTTGGCAGTATGATGAGTTATTAGCTGTAATAAGATCATGTGTTGATGTATGGCACACTGTAAAAAAAAGAAAAAAAAGAAAAAAGTAAAGTTGAAAGTTTTACATTGACTTCACTGTTTAACATCCAATACAATTCAGCAATTGAATAATACTGTAGGCCATAATAATAATAATGATAATAATAATAATAAAAATCTATATTCATTTTATGGCTAATATTAAAAAAAATAGTTTAAAAAAGTAATTTAATTTTTTATGGCATTTGCACTTAATGTAGAAAACAAACAAGAAAAACCATGTAAATTTGCAGATGTGGAAGACTTGCAAACACTGACCAAGCAGAGGAGACTGGGCATAAAGAGACTAAAACTGAGCATTTTAGACTTATTTCAGCTAATATTTAGAATTCAACACAAACTACAGCTGAGGTTGATGGGGACTAGTTTTGCATATAATGACTCTACTATAGATGAGAAGTAGAGGAATCACCTAAGTGATGACAGATCATCTTGAGGTGAATGTGAATTTGTGTAACAGATTTCACAGCAATCCATCTACCCAATAACAGTTATTAAGACATTTCACTCAAAACCCAGAATGTCAACCGTGTGGTGGCACTACATGATCAGTCAGGGGATCAGTCAGTCATAGTGGTTGAGATATTTCAGTCTGGACTGATCGACCAAGACTGACATTGGTCACTGTGAAATCTCTACCCTTAGAATCAAAGATATAATGTATCCTCCTGAAATACATGCAGCCCTTTAACTCTTGCTCTTATATCTTTTCAATCCCATTTATTCTGTCCTTTCCTCATGTCCTGTATCTGATGAAATTAACTAAATGCAATTCCTGGAGCTTCACAGATTTTGTCCCATGTTTTTGAACCCACCACATATGTCAAACGTAACAGCATCCATATGTGGCAAGCCATACCTTATCTTTCACTTGTAAACTGCTGTCATACAATCACTTTATCGGGTTGTGCTTGATGTAGAGACCTGCTGCGTGACCTGCATCAACATTAGATGGATTGAAGATAAAAGAATAAGCTGCTCAACGGCAAACTTTCATGAATGTGTTTGCAAGTGAGTGCTGTTCTCAGAGTTTATCTTTGTTTTGGTTTGGACATGAAACCATCTTGAACACTTCAGACCTGTTTTTAGAGGCAGGCCTGGGAGTTTGTAACCTCGACAGGAAGGTAAGAGGAGAGAGACTGAGTAAAGAGGAAGACAGTGAGAGAGAAGGATAATTGGTGGATGGGGAAGAGAGGGAAATATGAGTGATGGCTTGTTGACTTTTACAAGATGCTGAGGGCCGAGCAGGCCTAATTGGATTCACTCATAAAGTCCCCTGTGTGGTGTGTTGGAGGGGCAAGGACTGGTCCCATATGACATTTGACCTCTCCTTTTCCCCTCATGCTGCCCGTCAAGTCTGACCACAATGCAGCTCTCAGCATAATTACATCTGAACTTGGGTCTATTTATGACAGATTCCAGCCTCTGGGAATCTTTTTGCAGAGTTGATTTATATGAGAGAAGTTTTAATGAATATGAGTTCCATTTTGTGGTTGAAGAAAATTTTGTATAAACCACTATTATTTAACTTGTTTTAGTTCCCACCGAGAATTCCCCCAAAATCCCACCAGTGTTACATGTTTAAGTTTGAAAGACATGTTCAGTATCTTGTTATTAGGATAATATATAGGGCTTATGCTGCTACTTTAAAGACACTGTTTTTGAAGAATAAAGGAATAAGATTTCTAACAAACAAAGGATTTAACGAAAAGATGAATTGCAAGTTATTTAAATCTTTAATCCTATCTATTGATATAATAAGTTCTAACACTGACTGATGCATTAAATTCCTGTGAGCTGCAATTATACTTTAGCACAACTTTCCATTCAAGACACAGGGAAAGATTTTTCTTTTTTCTGTAGTTTGTTTTTCTTTTTTGTTGTTCACAGAGTCTTTTGTTTTGATCAGACCTCTTTTGATAAGGACATATCCGGCCATCTACTGTTTCTGTCGAGAGTAATTAGATTTCCCTGGTGAATTCTATACTCCTGAGAAGGCTGGACAGTCAGAGTACTGTAGCTGCAATCCTAGAAGTCATGAAATTGACTTAGCAAACCATGTGTGAAAAATCAGCACTTTGTAAAGTGAAAAATACGCACCGTGACTTTCATCCATGCTGGGTTCTTCATGGCTTTACAGTGACATCTTTACCGTCCGGAAAATTACATCTCACCAGAGTAAAATTCATGTTTTTTTTATATTGTTTCTCAGAAGTCTGAATGTATTTCTATTATGCCTGATTCAAGGTGAAAACAAAAAACAAATAATCTAATCATATCTTATCAGCCGACCGGCCCTGTTATAGTAATAACTATTACATTGTGTGTGGTCATGCTTATTCATTGATTCATTCCATAAAAATCCATTATGATAAAAATGCTATGTTTATGAATTATCGTCTGTGACATGCTGCTTCCATCAGCTTTCCATTTGAAATATCAGATCAGAGGTTTACCAGAGCGCTTCCTCTTGCCATCTGGTTCTGCTGTCAACCCATGACTGCTTCCTTCAGCCCTCAGACCTGCTGAACAGTCTACACAGACTCCCTAAGGACTTGTCTGAAAAAGCATCTGGGCATTTTGCTTTTTTAGGAGGGGGGTGGGAGAGGTGTAGTTCAGTTTGAAAATCTGGCACCTCTAAAACTCGTTTTTTAAACTTTTATTTATTTTTTAAAAATTATTTATATTATATATCTTGTTTGTTTAATCAGTACAAAAGCCAAAGTGCATAAATTACACATAGGCTTAAATAAAATTGGACCTTAGATTGAATTTAAAAAAAAGTTAATGTACTGTAATGTAATCTTTTGGTTTCAGAATTGCGGTTTTGAGGCCTTGAGTTTGGCATTTTGGCCATCACCCCCTTGGTTTTTGAGGGTGAAATGGGGGAAAGGAGGCTAGGTCATCAACTAACACCAGTGCTAGTTAGCTACCTTGCTTAGCATCTGTAATTCAGAACGAACAGCCGACTCTTAAGAGAGTGTCTTTCAGTAGAACCAAACGCATAACAGGACATTTTTAGGTGACCAAAATCTTACAATTAACTTTTATTAACCGAAACCACTGAAAAGTTCTAAGATGAAAACATACAGTGCACCATAGCTGTAGCGACAAGTTGGCGACTGGTCATAAGGTAGCCATGCCTGAAAGTAAACCCTGCTTTATTGTGTGATTCCTCTAAGTAGGACCATAATATACAAAATGGACATCATGCTGTATTGAAGAACACTTGAATTAACAATTGATACAACAACTTATTTGGAAAATGTATACTGTGATAACAAATCAAGTGAGAAGTAGGGTCATTTTCTCATAGACTTTCATAAATTTGGATTTATTTTTGCAACCAGTGAAGTCGCCTCCTGCTGGTCGTTATAAATAATGCAGGTTTAAGGTAATTTTCATGTTGGTTTCCCTTTTTAGACCTGGACATTGCCTTGTGATTTATACAGAGCCAGGCTTGGTGTTTCCCCATTTTGAGTTGCTGTGCTAAGCAAAACTCACATGCTGTGGGCTTTGACGTCTTATTTGTGCAAATAGCCATATAGTGAGAAAAATTAAAGTCTCATTCCCAGCTTTCAGGTCATTTAGTCAGACCAGATTATAAGCAGTTTTCTGAGTACAGTATTTTCAATTTACTTAAAATGCTTTTAGCTAATTTGCCTACATACTCTAATTAAGTTTATCCCAGAAATCAGAAGGCCAGAGGTTGATGGACTGACTGATGGACTAGACAGACGATAATGACAACCCTCCTGCTTTCCTTTTCCACTGTGTCACCATATTCTCTTCCTCCGCCACCCCACCACCACCACCACTTCACTCCCTCCAACAGTGACCATGGGCTGTTTATCGACTGGCTTCTTCTTCCTGTTTGTGGTACTAAAAGGCTGAAATTAGATCTGCATCGCCAAGGATTTGAGATAAATTGGGCAGCGGATCGGTCCTAATTTAATTTTTCTGTTGGTTTCGGAGGGGGAGGAGGAGGATAGTTCGTCACGAAGCAGCAGACAGGATAACACCAGATTAACACAAACAAGGATGGGGTGAATGTGGGTCCGCCGAGTGTTGTATGTGCAGCAAGTGTTTTTTTCACAAATAACAGGATATATATTGTGAATGGCTAGCACAGGAGTTGCAAGTATTTGGTGGACATAAATGTAGCTCATAGTGAATAGAATATTCCTGCTATGGCTGGCATTACTGTCTAATATTGGCCCATGCTACGCAAGGCCTCAGTGTTGGCTGCATGCTGTCCTCCACTGTGGCTCCCTCGGGTTGGCCCAAATGGCCGTGGTACACAGGGGTAATCGGCCGCTCCCATTACAACTCCCGAGGGAGGGGGGTTTGCTCCTTAGCTCCTTTGTACGGTTAGGAGTCCGGGTGTTGATCTCACTCTTTTCACTATCCCACTTTGATCTGACTCCAATCCCTGACAGCTGATACTGTAGCCGAACCTGACACTCGGCGCTGCTTCTGAACAAATCTGGAATGGGAAGAGGAGAATGGGATTGAGACGAGCAGGGCTGAATGCCAGAGTATCTGTTGTTTTGTGTGCCAGACAGACATGATGACCCTCTTGGTTAAACTCAGCCCAAGAGGTCACGGCCCATAGTGAAGAGGAGGGAATGTCCTGAGGGTTAATAAGTGTCTCTTGATGTTTTTTTTACTTTAATTAGTTCACATGAATGCATAAAAATAACTGTATGGTGTTATGGGATTATCTGTATAAGGGGGTGTGTAGAAATTGATAATGCACAGGAGATTTTTCACTATCCTATCAAAGCAATAGACAGGATAAGCCTATAGCAGGCTGGGGCCAAGGGTGTTGTGAGAGAGACACATTAAACCCTGACAAAAGAGACTGAGAAGTGTTCAACCATTCAAAAAATGTTATATATAATAATAATAATAATAATAATAATAAAGTAATAAATTGTCTCAAGATATGGGCCATAGTTTTGAGGTTCACAGAGTCCAGTGTGGGCCTAATAAAATATTGATCTTCATGCGTGAGACTCTTTAATAATAAAAATATCAGGAGGGGAGAATGTGGAAAGAAAAAAAAGGCCAAAGAAACATAGAAAGTTGATTTATTCAGACTAGTGTTGTCAAAATATTGAAGTATCGATTCATCATTCATTCATTCATTCATTACCATTAACCGCTTACCGCATTCGGGTCGCGGGTCACTGGAGCCTATCCCAGTTGACATTGGGCGAGAGGCGGGGTACACCCTGGACAGGTTGCCAGACTATCGCAGGGCTGACACATAGATACAGATAATCACGCTCCATATCGATTCTGAATATTTGGAACACTCCTCAGATTTTTGTACTTTGAGGGGAATACCCACATTCTAAGAGATTGGGCCACGCAAGTCTGTGATATATGTACATGGTCCTGGATCAGGCCTTATCTCACGCTGCAATCTATGATTGATGATCAAAAATGATTAATTGGTCATGGACAGCCAAACATTCACAGTGTAAAGGGTCTACTACTCTATATGTGCTGCTTAGTCTAAGTGTACCAAAGACATTCAGAACATGTCATGAAGACATTTGAACAACAAAGAGAGAGCTTAACTCCCTCATAACTTTGCCCCTGATCTTATTTCTACAGTTCTGACAGCTGTATTTTTCCTGAAGGGACGTTTCAGACCAAGTCTGAAAGCTGTATGGCCAGCCCTCCACAGGTGCTACAGATGGGCCCCACCAGCATTAGCTGCAAAGCTCTGCTATTGGCTGAAAGCTGAAGAGCGATCAGCAATCTGAGCCTTCCTGAATTAAATTGAGAGAAAAGCCCTTTAAACAGTGGCTACCCAAAGATCCCTTGGGATACACGGGGGCGTTCAGACATTTGTTGCCTGTGTTTTTGTGTCATGAATCAGCTGTCGTTCAACCATTCATGCACCAAGGTGTGTGTCTGTGTATATGCTTAACCAAGCGTGTCAAGATTCACTGAGGTGTTTTGGGTTCCACTTATGTTTTCTTAGAAATCCTCCCACTCTAGATTCTCAAGATCCCCAATGCAGTTTGCATACATCACAACGAACAAGCTACAACACGTTCTGCCTCGGGTCAGCACTAAAACTGATGTTGACCGATTGGGCCTCTTGTCTGTCATCACAGACCATGAATATACCTGAACAATACAGTGGAAAGAACCTAGAACTGTACATTTGTCAGCGTCTCCACTAAGTGAGGTCGTAATCAGGGCTTTATAACCATTAGATCTTTGGGGATTTTTTACATTTTATTGAAGGTGGACTTTCTTGTGGAAAGTCCATGTGGAATCCATGTGGAATCTGCTTCCACAAGAGATTTTGACATCTCGAGTACAATGGTTTCTTTATTCACTTGATGCTACTGAAAAAACTCTTGCTCAACATGCTATCAGTATCTTCTTTACAAAAAAAAAACACAGAAATGAAGTACCAAAACCCACAGGCTCTTTCTCTTTCTTGGATGTCGAGATAGATGTGGGAAAGTTCCATGTCATACTAGAGAGCTGTATTATCTTTTTGGAGTACAATAATCTGCTGCCGTGTCCTCTTCCATATCCACAGTGCAACATTACATCACTCCTTTATTTAGAGGCCATATCAATGTGACATCATGATCATCACTCTATACCTGCATTCACCACAGAGACGGGTGACTGGGATTGAAACTCAAGCTTGTGTATTATATGAGATGCAGAGCATCAATGCTTGTCCTTGGCTATTCTGAAGGCTAATCAGATTTCATGGGGCAGAATACAGGGACAGAGTTCCAGTTTCCCGTATGCTCTGTCCAGATAACAGATATAGTGGACATCTCACAAATAACACATGACTTCAAGAAACCGTACTGTTGGCTAGCATGTTTTGGCTTTGATTGCATTACCAGAAGAGCCCAGAAGACCATTGCGTACAATGTTTGGTAGTAATAGTTATTAGAAGAAATATTCTTCTCATGTCTGTACAGTAAATATGAACCTACCAATAGCAGTAGCACAAAGACTGAAAAGAGGGGGGAACTAGCCAGGCTCTGTTTAAACACCTTTTAAACTTCACTAATTACCTTTTTTGTGTAAAGTGAAAAAACAACACAGAATGGTTTGCGGTGGCACAGCTATTTCTTGGAAATATTGATGCCCTACTTACAGTTAGCAATTTATTTCCATTCACTTCCATTTACTAATGACATATATGCCAACAACAGCGACCACTGTGGGCACAAAGGGCAAATACATGATAAGGGCATATTCATTTTTATTCATTTCCCAAGATTTACTTCAGTAAGTTGATTTAAAGACATCCTAATTAGGCAACCTAAATTCTTAGGAGTGGAAAGGGACCTTCTTGTTTTAACTTTGTGACAGAACCATTTAATTTTTTTTCCCTATTTGTGGCAAGTGTAATTGGCCATGCCTGGCCCTTTTATAGAAAAGTTGTAGACTCATTTAAGGAAAGAGCCTTGTGGAGGTGACCCTTTGCAGGCAGAGTAATTATGATTGGAGCAAAGCAGGGAGTCAGGTAACATAGTATAAAGAGTGACAAAGAACGCTTGTGTTGTATGAACTCTCAAATGTAAGTCGCTTTGGATATAATTGTCTGCTAAATGACACTGTAGATTATAGAAAGTGTAGGGGGGAGGTCCGGGTGGTTGAATGGCTCAAACAGATACAGAGTTTGACCCAGGAGATGTGTCCATGTACATGTGAAACCAAAAGTCAGTGTTGAGTTATTTTAACCTATGTATGCAAATTAACTTGACTAAACTACACTGTAAAAAAGAAACTGTTGTTTTCACGGTAAAATACTGGCAGCTGTGGTTGCCAGAACTTTACCGTAATAAATATGGTGCAACTTTTTGTAACATTACGGTAAAATGATATTAACACTGTTAATTTCATGTTTAAAATTGCCATTTTATTCCATTTTTTTACCATAAAAAATAAAACGTTTTTCCATCAAAAGAAACAGTGTTCTGCCATATGATTGACAAGAAAATACTTTATAAATGCTGCATAAATTAAAGATAAAGATTTTACCATTAAATATCAGTATATTTATATATATATTTTATATATATATAATTATATATATATTTATTTATATAACAGTGAGAAAAAGTATTTTTACAAAAAATAAATGCAAAAATTACAGTGATGCTTGTATATATATTACAGTATATTTTTGTTACAAACACGGTGCCAGTGTATTTTACAGTGGAGTAATGTTTTGTCTTTGTTTTAATTAAAAAAAATACTTTTTTGGCTGATATATACATTTACGGTGTTTCATTGTTACTGAAACTGAATTAACTAATTTATAATTTCATGATCTTTTACTGTCATGGTTTAGCAGTTTTTCACCGTAAAATCTACAGACATTTTTTACAGTGTACATACACACCCAAGTTAACAAACTTACTTATTTCAACCCAAACCATGATCTTTTACATTAAAGGTTTCTGGGGTAAAAAACAACCTTTTGGTTGGGGGTCTTGTTGGAAAGCTCCTGTAGGAGTAACCTGTGCCTGTGAATTCGCAGCTCTGGTTTGTGTGTGAGAGAGTTGAGTACATACTGTTAAAAGTGGTTATGCTATTTTTGTGTAGAGTTAAGCTCAAGGAGCAGAATATCAATTATCAAAGAAGCAACAGAAAATAGATAAATTGGTAAATGTTACACTGTTAAAAGCTGGTCAGCATGTAGTCAGGTGTAACAATAGCACAATGAAACTCCTGAGGCTACAGAGCAAAGCATTTTATCGCGGGAAATTGTGTTCATATTGTCTAAAGTTATATTGCCTCACTTTAATTCTAAAACTACTTTATGATCACACAGTAAATCAGTTGTGAGGGCTAATTTTCAACCTCTCAGTATTTGTTCCTTCTCAGACCCTGATATTTTTATTCTAACAGATGCACTTTTTAGTATAGGCCTCCTGGATGTAATTCATTTCTGGTACTTGCAGTTGCTAATATTATCAGCATGTGCTGACAACTACCCTTACATTATATAATAGGATTTTCTAATGACATCCCTAGAACATAAACAATGTTCAAGTATAAAGCATCTCATGTTAAGTGCTTACAAGGTTTCAAAGCTTCTTTAACAGGCTTTTTGAATGTACAGCTGGCTCAGAGTATCAGTGTCAGTCAAGCAGTGTGTTTGTACCTCTAGGTGCAGATCAGGCTTTGGAGGTATCTTGGTTGTCTCTGTGTAATTGTTACCATGCTGTAGATCTTTTTTCTGTTATGACACGAGGGCTCTGTTGGTTCAGTGACTCACTTGTCAGGACGGGCTGACAAAATATTCACATGAATGTGTGATGAAGCAAGTCAACATTTGGAACAATGGGTGCTGCTTATGGTTGACATCTTGTTGTCGTAGTGCATGATTAGATAGAGTTTCTCTTTCAAAACAACGTGCCAGGCGACATTCTTACCGGTTCTGTTGTAAAAGCGACAGGAAACATTGTGCCTGTTCTGGAAACTGGAAACTGAATATTTTCTAATTGCACAGCTGATGTGTGTGTACTGGGCACCTGGTAGGCAGATGGGACACATAAATAGAAACAGGGAACGTATGTGGTTTTACATAAAGTGCAATTAAACCAGTAATGTTTTAAAGGCATTTCCCCCCTTCAACCACCCCACGACAAACATAAAATAAATCCTTTCCTGTTTGCCACAAAGCCACTGGCTGGAATGTCTCACCAATTACAAGCTTCTGACGGACGCGTGTCAAATGTTCCTTTTTTTGTCATTTCCTACTAAACACATTAAAGCTTCATCATCGCTGAAAACGGCATGATTGTGGACAATAAAAGCGATGACTCTCTAAAGCCCATACCCATCGTTAAGCTTTAATCACCTGCTTTAAGGCCGCAGACATTTTATAACCCTTCAGCCTACAAAGATGTTGTTTCGTTCGAATGTGTTAACTGTTGGATTGATTTAATACTGTATTTGCATGACCTTATTTGACCTATTTTTGAGGCCACAGCAAGGCATATCCTGCCTTGTTTACCTCATATGGCAGTGGAATAAAAGGAGGAAGACTGTAATTGAGAGGAGACACATAAGTTGCAATGCAGAGAATGGAGTTCAGAGAAAAGAGAAGGGTTTTCCAGGGAGAAACAAGAGAGAGGACTCAAAGGCACGATGCCCCATCCTTAAAGAGGAGAGAGGAAAGGACAGGAGGAGGAATTGTATAACAGGCTGATCTGGAAGGAGGTGAAAAATGGCTCTATTATAGGGCTAATAGAATTTCCCTCGGCCCCAGAGGGACACAGAATGGACTCTCCCTCCTTCCCACTTTGCCTCTCTATCCCCACATCCCTCCATTTGCCCTGGCCGGAGATATAATTTCATCACTCTTCACTTAATTGTGTGCGTTGCTGGCAGAGGCTCACTCTCTGTTCCAGCAAACAGAGGCAGGTGGGAGAGGAGGAGGAGGAGGAAGAAGAGCAGAATAATAGAACAGAGTGGGAAACCACATCACTTCATTTTTATAGATGGACAGCTTGTAACAGCGATGGGTTACGTGGTCCCCTCTGAGTAGCCAAGTGTAAACACAGCCAGAGCTCAGAGCGGGATCTCAGTGTGTCAGACAGGATACAGTACAGGATGGATTTACAGTAACATACAGTTAACCAATCACTCAATCCATGTAGATAATTACTGCCTTTGTTTACATATGATAGATTTTCCTAATCAAGAGAAAATAAGAGGATCTTTTACAGTGTATTGATGATGTGCGGTTAAAAAGATGATCATTGAAATGCATCACCTTTCTGTAATAGGAGGCTGTTCTCATTCTCTATAAGTAGTTATGCCTACAAAAAGTAATGCACTATAATTGGTATATAACCCATGTAATCGTGAGTCAGGAGGCACTGCTTATATTGATTGTTTCTTGTGAGTCAACGACCTCTAGTGACTGTAGTGATTATGAATTATGATCAGGTGATGGACTGTAAGGCTTGAGTGATACTTTTCTTTTAACTACGCATTCGTATCCTGCTCCATTTTGTAGCGTTGGTTGTGTCTGTCACAATTTTTTCCACTCGAAAAATTACCCACTAACATCCATTAACATCTGTTTTTTTTTACTCTAGTTGGAAACGTTACAATTGGCATTTGTTCCCAATGACTCTGCAGTAGTCACCGGCTCCAGCTCTGATCGGCAGTGATGGAAACATGATGTTGAACTTACAACTCTTCGTCTTCTTAGCCCCAAATCCGTCCGTCCTGGTCCAAGCAACGCTCAAACATTGTTCCAAATTTCAAGATAACTAGTAACTACCTTAATATTTTCACTGTCCTCCATGCTGCTTTCTCCTGTTTACTTATCCTGCTTTCTGGCACATTCTTGACATTGAATATAACACACCAGAAAACTTGTCTACTGGCAATGGAAAGTTGAGTTTATCGCCTTTTTTAACAGGTTTTCCAATCTTTCAAAAAACCTGCCTATTTGTGGTAACTTTGGTGGAAAAAGCTATAATAAACAAATACAGTCATTCCAGCTGTTTTTAAGTCTGGAGGTTGATAGCGTACAAGTTGCCATCTTGCCTTGTTTTTCAGAGTTTGAAACCTTTAAAGGGACATAAAAAATTATAGATAGAAGAGCAAGCAACGGTCTAAAATGTAAAGTAGTTGAGCCCAAAATATCCCAACTTTTATTTCCTTTAGGTTAAACTCCAAAAAACTGAAATCTACATTTCATGTCATATACAACTCCATTGTAACTTAATTTGTTTTCAGTTAAAATGTCTTCACACTCAAGTGCTTACTTAAGCTCCACACCACAAGTTAAAAACCTGACTTTACCCTCATGATGAGTGTGTGAATGGTATTTTAGGGTTAAAGAAGAGAAACAAACTGTTTTTGAAATCATATGCTGTATTAGGAAGATGTCCAATGATGATTTCCAACCCGAGCGGTACAACCTTTAATGTATTGTATACACAACAGGAGATAAATTGAAACTGATCCTCAAATTCACGCCTAAAAGAGAGAAGCCACTTCACCTTGATTACCTCGTCAGACGCCAACCTTTGACTTGAGCAGAGATCTGTCACTTCTTCTCCGCTGACCCGCCCGAGAACACCATCCTGCTACTCTCAGAGGTTGCTCCTTGTGTTTGATCTCCTGTTTAAGTCCTCCGTGACCAAAGACAACACGTGTGCCAACGACTGGAACGATGTGCAGACTTGCTACAGTCAGTCGTACATCATCATGAGTGTCTGCTGAGATCCTCAGAGAGATTCTTCATTTGGTCATAAAGATGAAGAAATGTCTGACCTTTGACCTCCTCTCATGATTGCGTTTTTACAGAGCACTGTGCTAACTTGTATGGTATGAGGCACTAAAGGCACGGAGCTTAGAGCACTAGGGTAAAGAATGTTACTGTATTATATGAAGTAACCATAGACTGTATAAATAACTTTAAAATTACATCTTTATTCAAATATGGTGCTTCTAACTCTTCCGCTTTGCTAGTTTTTTTTCTCAGGCTCCAGTCGGCATTTCTTTCTATTTCTAGATCTGCAGAAGTACTTGTGTTGAGTGGTCTGATGTGAAAGGAAATGATCGACATGTTGGAGAAATAAGCTTTCTCATGGAGGCTTAGATGAAAGTCTTTTAACCCAAATCAGCAAGTTAGGAGGTACTTTAAGCCTTAAGATGTTTGTGAAGACGCCCAGGGTGGCTTTAAGTTTTGGACCTGAATATTCTATTAGTTTCTTCTTAAACTGCAACCAAACAAATACCAGGGTTTTTGCATTTAATTTTAATTCTACTAAAATTTAAAGGACAAACCTTCAGAGATTATTATGCGTTGTTTGCTGAAAAGGTCTTTTCATGCCAAAGGTTTCACAACCTCACATTTCTGGACTGTCCTGGGGGAGTCCTGTTTCCACATCCTCACTTGATCCCAGAGGTGATTTGTAGAGTAAATAAGCTCCACGTTATCCTGAGACCACACTGAGACACTGAAACTGACCATAACACGTTGTAAATTAGCCAAGTTAACTGTGCAGTAGGGAGGAGTATTGCATGATAATCATCACCTACTTATTTTCCCTGCTCCTACAATTCTGTCATTGCTTCCATTTCTATAGTCTTTTTGTTCCTTTATTTACCACTTTAGGAAAAGTAGTACAAAGTATACAAGCACAAGTAATACAAATCATATGTTTTTGTTTTATATAATTGATTTTGTGATAATTCCTCACTTTATATCAGCCATTTTCCATTTTTATGTGATTTTACATTCAAAATAAACCTTTTTTATGTGATTTGATCAATCTAATTCTTACTTCAACTTATTGTGGTGTTAAAATACCGTGTTATAGTCTAATTTTATGCATTTATCATAATATTTAACGAGAGAAATGTCTTCCTTTGTTTCTCATTTAATGGTTTTATATTTATTTAAAAAAAAATTCACAATCTCAACAGAATAAAAAGCGAAATGAAAGCAGTTTTCTTTAAATGGTAACTGATTGGTTTATTTTTAGGTATTTAATGTTACCTTTTTACCAAATTAAGCCTTTAAATGTGTCTTTCCATAATGAACCACATTTGGAAGCAATCACTAGTAGTAGGAAGCAATGATTTAAAGTTTCTTTTAACACAAACTCAACTTTTTCAAAGTCAGTTTTGACAACTTTTCGTCAGTCTGTTGGACGTGAAGCTAAAAAAACTCGACTGGTCACCTGAACTCAACGTGGCCTATCCTCTTTCACCACCACATGTCACTCCTGCACACATGGTTCCCTTCACACATCAAACATTCCTCGCTAACGACTCACTGGAGGTTAGCAGCAGTTAGCTGGGGAATGTGTTTTGTATTTGAACCACGGTTCATTTAGAAACTGATCCCGGGTACTGGGACTGGGTCAGAACCTGTTGATGCCATTTCTGATCTGGATAAGCAGAAACAGGTCGTGGTGGAGTGAGCGAGAAGCCAGATTGCTGCAATAACAACTATAATCAAGTTTAATTGGATTGGCGGCAAAGTGAAACAGGAAGTTTGCCTTGTCATTACAGAGTCACTTTGAATAGTTTGGATGTATTTTTTATGACATAAATATAATGTACTGTATTCTCCAGTTATTTACATACAGTGCTTTACACATTTATTAGACCAGCTGCCATAAAAATGAGAAAACAAAAATATTTTAGAAATCTTTCAAAAGCTAGTTTAAAACTAAAATGTTATTATTTATTTGGCAAATAACAATCTGAATTCACCTTTTTATACCCAGATTTGAGCTGGCTAACTGGGAAGTCAGAAGTCAGAAATTAATCAAGCAGAACATTCAACCACTAGAACTAATTTTTCTGTTCAGGAATGCAAGTAAATAACTGCAATTTGACATCTTAATCAATAAATAAAAATGTGCTTTACTATTTTTACAGATTTTTGTAAAACAGTAAATCTAAAAATTCATGGATAACAATAATGATTATATTTTAGCATTAAAAATACATACATACATACATACATACATATTGGTGTATTAACCGTGACAGAAAGATAAAAATGATTTTGGCTATTACTAATGCTGTTAATTTAGGACAGCTGTGGAATAAACCAGTGGTCTAATAAATTTGATAAGCACTGTATTAATGAGTGGTGTTTAATTGCTAAATACTAAACATTTCATATACTTTTAATGTATTATGATACCTTTATTACTACAACCATATTACAATTATTTTATACCTCATAAATACACTATATTACTCTTGGAAAATGTGAATTTTACCTCAATCAAGGCCTGCAGAGTTATATGAGGAACGAAAAAAATGTAGACATGACATAAGTTGAAATAAATTAATATTTATTAATTTATTTCTACTTATATCATAGAGTTTCACTATTAGACTTATTCATTTTTTGTGTTAAATTATTTCTTCTATATTTTTAAAAACATTTCCTACCTCTTTAGACTCTTTATTGTCCAGCTGAACCATGCCAAGTTATTAACCTATTTTATGTTAAAATGTGTTGATATCCATTCAAATTTTTTCCAGCACATGAATGAATTCCAACCAAAATAATATGTACATTTCAACCATGAGGTTCAAAATATTTTCACTTGCTACCGTTGTCTTAAGCCCACAGTGGCATAAAAATATGAAACCAGTGGGAACCAGCGTGCCAGCATGTGTCATTACATGCACCATTACTGTGCCGTATCACTCACCAGAGTTGGTGTAATTGCGTTGACAGGCTGTAGGTTTCTATTATTATAGTATTGTGTTGCCGTCGCTGCACTGACCACACGCAACGCCATAATTCATGCAGACAGTTTGATGAAGCTAAAGAGTAACTAGTCCGTCGCTCTTTGCTCCAATTTTTCACTCCCCTCTTCCTCTTTCATCCCTTCTTGGGCTGCAACTGTTGAAGCCTCCAGTAATCAGTCTGTCTCATTTGGCTTGAATTACACGTCAGAAGGACTTTAGTGGCTCTTGAGGAAAATGCACAGACCTTGTTTATCCTGAGGGCAAAATACAAAAGAATCCAGGGCATATGGTGCCCCAAAGTATGCAATACTAAATAAATAAATAAGTAATTATGAAATACATAAATAAATTGTATATATGTGTAACATATATATGCCAACCAATGAATCTTAAATAATTTAATAGATTATGAAAACTATGTTAGTGAATGCTATTTCATCCATATCTTCTTAATAACATAGTTTTATTTGAGGGTTTTTTCTTATCTTAAGAAGTTTTATGTTCATGTTTCCTAAAACACATTTATTTATTTTAATATTTAATTTATTTATGCAACTTTTTATAATGTCTCCTTTTATTTATCTTGACAAGGCCTACGATACCTTGGTTGATAGCTAAGTAAACTTGGTTTTCATGCGAGTATAATTATTCCCCAGCATCAATGGCTAACTCAGAACTATGTCAGCAGTCTCTTTCATTTCTTCATTTTGTCATGTATTTATTTGCTGTTGAACACTTTGAGCGTCCATACAAATATGCATATGTGCGTGTGTGTGTGTGTGTGAGAGAGAGAGAGAGAGAGAGAGAGAGAGAGAGAGAGAGAGAGAGAGAGAGAGAGAGAGAGAGAGAGAGAGAGAGAGAGAGAGAGAGAGAGAGAGAGAGAGAGAGAGAGAGAGAGAGCTTATGTTAATGCAGATGAAAGTGCATGCACTCTTATGTTTGTGTGTACATTGTTGGATCAATACAAGGTATAAGTGGATTTAAGAGCTTTATTATTGTTTTTACTGCTTGTCTGATGTAGGAATTTTGCAAATTCACATTAAGTATAGTACAGTATATGTATTAGTATACAAGAAACATTCAGTATTCATCAGATCTGTACAATTCAGTCCTGGTGTACAGTTGTTTTTTTTCACCATAAGCTACATTACCAGGGCTTTTTTAAAATCTTATCATTCAAAAACAGTCTTTTAGTGTCCCCCCCTCCCCCCAATCCACCCTCAACCCCTACGACTACTTTGTTACTCTCAAGTGCAATATCATGACATGTTCACCTTCAGTTGAGTTTACTGTACACAAATTCAATGTCTGGTCACCGTTACTCAATTAAATCTGTCATTCTATCAAACTAAACAAATACTGACCAAGAAAAAAAGTCTCCATCTTCAGCCACAGTTCATATCTCTGAAGAAAGTGTTGCCTAAATTACAATGAACAAATTATCTTAAAGGGAAGGTCATTCTGTGGAAACGGTTAATATTGAAAACATCCGTCATGTTTCCTCAGTCCTGCTAAATGTACCAGAGTCATATTTAATTTTGTGTATATTTGTGTATGTGACCAGCAATCTGTTAGCTTAGTTTAACTGGATACAGAGGAACAGCTAGCCTGGCTCTCTCCGTGGGAAACATAATCTGCCTACCAGCATGGGATTATTTATGCTATTGGACAGAGCCATGCTAGCATAAATTGTCTGCTACGAATGCCTCTGTAACATCACAGCTTTATCTTCTTACACTTACAGATTAAACAAACCAGATATAACATGCTAATTAGCTAGCTTGCTAGCTAGAAATTTTAGCTTTGGACAGAGCCATGCTAGCGGTTTCATGTCCAGTCTTTATGCTAAACTAAACTGACTGTTCTGATGGTCCAATATTCCCAAACCCCAATAGTCTGAAAATCGTCCCATTGAACCTGAAGCCCATTAATTCCAAAAAAAAAAAAAAAAATAGCCTACACACTCTCCCTGCAGTTCATGGCCTACAGTCTATCAGACCTGCCTCCTTATATTTCTTACTGTTGCATCGAAGCGTGTGTGTTTCCCTCCAATGAGAATGCTGCCACTCAGTGGTTGGGGTTAGGGTTTAGGTTATGGGTAGGCGTAGTAGAGATAACTTGTTGTGGTAGGGTTAGGGTGGGTTCAGGTTAAATTATGAACATCATCACTGTCGAGGTCTGATGTTGTCATTCTGCACAATAATTGGCCATGTGTTCTGTTTGTTGGGTTACGGTGTGTATCTTTGGAGCCATCGGCCTTCGGATATTTGGGCTGTTGGACAAATGGGCTTTTGGTCCAATGGGACTTTTTTTTTTAGAATATTGGGGTTTCGGAACAATGGGCCATCTAAATAATGGCATGGCACCAAAATGTTTGACTTTCTGTACGGGGCTTTTTAACCACAGTGTATTATCATGTTGAATAGTTGGGTTTGGTGGCAAGTGGTTATTAACAAATGGATAATTTAAGCCGTTGTAATTATGATTAGCCTTAAAGGTATTTTAAATTTGTGTACAGATGTCCAGTCTTGCATTAATACATCTGATGCTGAGTCATTTGTTAGTTGTACCTCACAAAGGCACCTACCATCCTTTCCCTTTTAAACTAGGACAGGATCAATATTGTAACAATGTCCCATTCACATAGATATTGTATAGTAGAGCCTAACTGGCTTTAACCGAAATAAAAACTAGAAAAAGACAAATTATTTACAAGTTAAAAAAAACTACAAATAAAAAATAATGTACTTACAAACAAATGTACAACATCAGCGGACACCTGAAATAGTTCCCAGGCACTTGTGATGCAAAACAGACAAACATAACTACGCATTTAATTACTAAAAATCTAAAACAATAAGATAAACATAATACCATTTACAGTTGTTATTTTGCAATTAAAATACAACAACCCTTAGAGAGTAGAGTGAGAATACCTTCATTTAAAGTAACACTACAGCGTGAAGCTCAGTATGCTAGTGGTTAGTAATAATGTACAATCTGTTCCTGAAAGTAACAGATGAAGTTGGTGATATATGTAAGTTTTGCACAGTAAACCATTTGCTCCTTCAAATATTTGCCCCCGTAAAAAAAAGCAAATAGGTGCTAGGGGGTCTCAGTTGGCAGCATAATAATATCAAAATAACATTTTTGAAGTATGCTTTGACAAATGGATGCAACACAACACAATTCAACTGCCATGAGAAGGGGAATGCATGCTTCTACTTAAACAAGCTGATTAATGCAAATGCTGAATCCTGGGTTTCACCTTTACATTTAAGTAATCCAAAACCTTTCCGCTTTTCCTCGGCCTGATCGTCCCACATCCTTTGACTTATGTCTCCACTGACTTGCCTTTTATCCAAAGGTCATTGTTGCAAACAATGAGGAAACAAGACACCCTTTTTCTTTTTTTCTCTGGCCCGGTTCCCTCTCTTATTCACCTGTTTGAATGATTGTCAGTCGCAAGAATCACTGCTTTGGATTAACACAGTGTCTGTAGAAGGTGGATTAGTAAGTGTAATATTGATGTAGTAACACAATCATTTAAGATACCCTGAGAAAATTAGCAAAAAAAAAGATAGAAAACCCTGGATTTTATTTTGTATTCTGATTATTCTGTATGTTTTGTGCACTGGCTGACAATGAGTTGCTATATTTTTGCATGCTGTTTACTGTTTAGTCAGCATTTGACCATCCATAGCACACATGGCAAATTATATGGGTTTTAGACATGCCTTTTGAAGACACAGTGTTACCTTATATTGGCTACTAATAATTAGATTAAACAAGGCATTCTCATGAACAGCTCCATATGATTTCATTCAAAAAGTGTTGCAGCATGTTTCGTATGATACACTATGAAATATGACCAGTTACTGCTTGAAACATGTAACCTAAGGAAAGCTGAACCATATGCCCGCATATCTCATTTCTTCCTACCCTCAAATACGACCCACGAGTGGTTCCTAAATCAGTGCTCCTACCAGTAGTATGACAAAAACACGTCATGCCTAAACGTAACAGTCGCCAAATAAACACGTCATTAACATTGTGAAAGGGTTGCAGTTTTGCTAATACAACAAAACTACTTGTTTAAGGTTATGGGGTAAAAAGTGCATGGTTATACTTGGACTTAGATGATTAAAAAGGATAAAATAAATGGACGTTAGTACAGGAAATTAGGTAGTTAAGTTGGTGATGTAAAACGCACTATGACTATAAGACTATGATGTAGCTATATGCATGGGCTATGTCTGGAAGTTATGTTTTGCAACTTCTAATAACAATGTTGACTTTTGTTTTCAAACAGAACACAAATCTGATTTCCTGGGTGACAGACCTGTGTATGTTTTACCCATCCTCCACCCATACCACCCTCAAGATGTGGACTTTGTCATTCTTTATACTATTTCTTTGCTTGCACTTTTGCTTTTACACACCGTAACATCACTTCTGCCTTCGCATTCTTTATAACTGCTACACCAATTAAAGGGCACCGCTAACTCCAAACGTAAATATGTGTTGTAATAAGCTGCTGTACAAACAAACCGTGGGGACGTATTTTAGGGAGGACAGTCTCGTTTAGGCGCCAAAACTGAATGTTTAAGTTTAGGGAAAAAGAACAGGGTTAGGTTTTCTTCCGTACATAACTCCACCGGTGTGGGCATGAACACTGGACTCCTGGGTAAAAGCCGTGGATTGGTTTGATCCATCAACCAGACCAAATTTCACAGGATAGCTACGAATTCCACTGCATTCACTTTTTGTAGGAATACCTGCGAACCATTCATGAGAAAAGCCTGGATTTAACAATATATGGTCCCCTCATGAGAGTGTTCCATACAGTATATGGAGGGATCCAAAGGTCTTTGTGTCCTCTGCGATGAATAAGAATGAAAATGTATACATGATGGGTGTGTGTTTGTTTGTACAGCGCATGCATGAATGGTTACATACTGTAGGTCTATGTGTGTATGTAGTATATACAGTATGTATGGCATTTGCACTTGTCTGTCTATGTATATACAGTATACATAGTTGTTACTTTTGAATTCCACGTCCGTCCCTTTTCTGGGTCAGTATGAAGGAGTCTGTGTGGAGCTCCTGTGTTATGCAGATCGACACGCAGAAGAGTGTCTCATGTTGCCTCGGGTCAATGACCTGCTCCACAGACCACCTAGTTGGCAAAGTCCAGCCAGCAGTTCTTATAGCACTTGTCTGAAAAAGGAAGAGTCTGCAGAAGCCACTTAGTTGAGATTAATCCAATGCGTGCTGCAGCTCGATGTCTCATGTATTTAAAATACGAGTAAATAGTTGGACTTGCTGAAGGAGAACAGGTTCATTTGAAAAGCGTCCAAGCATCCTTCTTCAGGTTGTCATATTTGCAAAGATCCAGATGCTCTGCAGTATGCAGGCCGCGGTGACAGACACAAGCCATTTGACAACTTAAATTCAAAAAATCTAACATGGCATGTAAATAATGTTGCTTGTCAGGTACGGTCTTGAGACGTTCACTCCTCTTTGGTAGCATAGGTGTGTAAAGTAACATTTAGAGATACAACACTGGCTAATGGATGCTTATAAGTAAGGGACAAACTGACTATGAATTTTAAGAATAAAGATGTAGGAATGATAAATTCAGTTCAAAGCCCATTGCTATGGGATGGTAAGCTAGGTGTCAAACAGTGTGGAAAGGCAGGTGGATATCCAGGCTAAAAAATGGAATGACTATAGACAATTTCCCTCCACGTGGGCTTTACATTGTGTGGATTTTAAAATGTGAGAATGAATGATTGATGGTTAAGTGAAGGCTTTTGGCTTGAATAGGTACACTGATATTCATTCAGTTTTTGTCTTATTTCTGGCATCTCCTTGTCTTGTCTTGATTAAACACGAAGTGATTCCTCAGGACTCATGATATTTGACTGCTGGCTTTATGAAGAAATAGCTTAAAACGATTCTAGCATGATTTATGTGGAGTGAAGGAGGCCATGGAAGGATATTAAGGTTAAGGCAGGTTGCTCACTGTAAAGCTTAAATTAGACTACGGACGTGGCAGTCGGCTTGGCAGTGCTCGGGCTCAGCACCAGGCTCTGGGCGATGTCATCACGGTTGATTTTGCGCAGAGCTGTGCACAGTGCGTCGATGCTGGCGCAGTCCTTGCTCGCCCAGTCAGACAGCAGCGCGCGGACAGGATGCTCCTCCTGCTGGAATGTGGCGATCCGCTCCTCCTCGTAGCCCAGGAGGCCCGCCAGGTTGCACCAGTCGCTGTCCTCCATGTGGTTGCAATCGTCTCCTTCGCTGCCCCTGAACAACAACTTCTCCACTTTCTCTCTGGTGTGGAGAGGAAGGAGCAAACAAGGCTCCTCATCCATGTTGACAACTGCAGAGGGAAAGAACAAGTTCATGTCATTTCATTACATGAATCGTTATTATTTAAGTTTATTTAGCTTGGTGTGACGATGAAGTAATAATTCAGTTTGATTACATTTATCTTCCAACCAAAATCTGAAATATTTGATAAATTAATGTGGCTCGCTATGTAAAGTCATGTTCTCAAAAATCGCTACAAATGCTTATTAATCCTACTACGACTGACTAATCCAGCACAGTAAGGATTCTACCTACATTCAGTTCGTGAGCTTTTCAATTGGCTGTAATTACTTTATTTAAAAGAATGTGATAGTGTGTAAATTTCCTGCAGCAGCAACATTGGGTTGCAAATTTGAGGGTTTATGATTGCTAAAATACTTTACTTTGACTTGGTATTAATGTCTTGGTACTTGAATTATGCTTATACATAATTATATATTATATATTATTATTATTATTATTATATATTATATATTATGCTTATATGCATACTATTACATATTGAGAAATTGTGTTTCAGGGATGGGGGGTTGTCTAGGAAATTTCAAGAGCAATGCATGTAAACCAAATGCAAAAAATGTTTTGGGATTAGACAAGAACACGGCATGCCACTCAAAAATCAGTGACACTAACAGCACATCATTCCAGCCACAAAGAAAATTTGTGAATGTTTTCATCAAACTCAATAGCTTATTGGCTGGTCAGATGTTTAAGTTACATAAGGCTTGCAGTCCACACTGCTGCACATTGTTGTTTTATTCATTTACTATAATCTGTGCAAGCATGTGGTTTTAAAAGCCCTGAATTGTCTGAAACTGGTTTGTCAGGCTAATAATGGAAACTGCCAGGAGCACATGCAGCCAAAAAAAACCACTGTAGCTCTGTCAGTGTTGCAATCCGTGTTTGTTGATTTGCTACAGTAGGTTTGAAAGGTCGTATTCAGGGGAAAGCCACCAGACGATTCATTCCTGAGGGGAAATTCTTAACTCTCGACTGGCGCTGTGTGACAGTTGAGAGTGCCGTCTGTGTGTACATTCACAGTGATCCATCAGAATTATTTGTGGATTCGAAGAAACTCATTACCAGAGGACTTCAACTCCAGATAACTCACTGACATGAGTGGTGAAATGTGCTCACGCCCAATTCAAGTGCTATAGTTTGATTAATGAGTGCTACTGTTTTTCATGTTGTTTTGGGAGTGGCCTCAGTTTAGGTGTTACCTGTCTGTGCCTGAGTCTGGCCCTGCTGCTCCTGCAGACTCTGGCTGTCCACAGAAATGCCACTGTCACTGTGCAGCTTCTCTCCCTCAGGTGACGGCGTCTGGTTCTGGTTGGCTGTGCAGTTGTTGGCTCCTTGCTTGTTCTGCTTACAGCTGTTCCACCTGCATGACAATGAGTCGGACGAGATGAATAACTCCACTTGTTGCCTACATATTGAGTTGTTTTTCTGGCCACCTAACAAATGCAATTTCGTATTTCACTCTCTTTTCAGCTCTGTTTTTGGTCCCCACCAACTCTCGAAGGATATATCTTGCTCTTTAGCTGAATGTTCCATGATGTTCATCAGCTTGTCATAGAACACAGTTGGATAAACATATTGTACATTCAAAATTTAGCAGTTAACTTTGGGCCGTCTGTGTAGGCATTAAGAGAGGAGCCTGGGTTTCAAATGTATGAGAAGAGAGTACACAGACCATATTGTGACCCAGAGGACAACAGTGTGCTCTGACCCAGATAAGAAACAGATGATTGCATTAAATATGAAAGTGCAAAAATGTCAAATCTGATTAACTTTGCACATATACATTTGTTTTTGCTTAGACTTGTTGTGGAAGTTGTTGTGTCCCAGATACGTGTCATATAGGCCATACATGTCTAGGTTAATCTTTGATTACATTGTAATAAAAATAAATGGATTAAAAGTCAAGATAACTAGCTCATGATGCCAATTTGCAAAAAGTCTGAATTAATGCTTTGTCAGGTCTCTGCTATACAAACCAGGAGAATAAGCTTTCACGACAAAGCATTGCATACATTTCTTGCCCTGATGCAAATCCTGCATGTTCCTCAGAATTCCTGCAGTCAAGATAAAATAAACTTTTAAGGTTCCACATCAGGGAAAATTCACTTGTTACAGCAGCTCAAAAGTTAGAAAAAGCATGTGACGGCAGGTCCATGATGAAATATCTGCGCAAGAATCCTGCGTCTATTCACATCTTTGCATTGACTTTGTGATTACATCTTGAATGTAATCTCAACCTGGGGTGAAGACTCTTAGGGTTTTAAGAAAATAACATTTAAATGATTCAGTCTTCTTTTGTTTTTCCTGACCTATTTGACATTTCTGCCTTTTTGTATTCAAACGTCAGAACTCTTTCACCTCTAAAAATCCCTCATATTGAACAATCTCTCAAAAACAATGCTTGTTTTTCAATCATATCAAATAGCTTCATATTCATAATCCAGCAGTGGGTTGTCAGGTACCATGATGAGTCTTTTTTTTTTACAGTGTGCTTAAAATTGTGCGTCCTTCTTCCCCTCTTTTCTGTCCTCACCTCTTGAAGATGATGAAGGCCACGAGGCCGACTACAACAGCTGCCAGGATGGAGCAGTAGATGGGAATGAGCTTGTCGTTCAGATGGTAGATCGGCTCCTTGGAATCACCATTAGTGGTGGTGGCCGTGTCTGTTGGGCCGCCCGGCGGGAGGATGTCTGGCGAGAAGTCATCGTAGGTGGGAGTGGAGTTACTGGAAAAGGGAGTGGGAGACACTGGATCTTCATAAACTGTTGGAGCTGTGAGAATGAAACAAAAAGAGAAAGGAACTTAGGTCAGTTACACATTGTTGTTGTTTTTACATCATTTCTGACTCCAGCAGTGCAGGAAAAGTACTGCTGCAGGGTGAAGTTGCAAGGTTTTTTTTTGTCTCTATCTACCATAACCAGTGTAACCATAAGCGTCTCATGCTGTGAGCACGCGCACGTGCACGCGCGCACACACACACACACACGTTACATCCCAGATCACTTGGTCATTTCCCCTCCTCCCCAAGGAGCCATTAACGTGGGTAAAAGCAAGTATGTTCATCCAGTCCTGCCCACTTTCCTCCAACCATTAAGCCGCCATGTTCGCTCCTCACCGCGGATGTGGAAACCTATCCTCTCCTGTCACTTACTTACAGTTACTCACATCATCAACAGGAAATCGTCCTGTTGGCTTCAAAGGGCTCTAAAAACCTCAGGAGAGCCGCTGAAAGAGGTGAAAACATTTTTAATGAGAGCTTATTTAGATGGATGCACGGTGAGGCTGTGAGGCTTTTAGCTGAAGGAATTCTGAGGATGTGATAAGTACTTTATGGCACTGAACATGTCCATCATTCTTAATCCTTAAAGTGTTAACCAATTGATTTTTTTCTCACTAAAAAGACGTCTTATGATGATGTTGGGGTCGTATTACTCTGACAGGAAAGGGGTTCTCACTGTGCCAGATCTATCGGACATCTCATCACACACTTGGCTTGTAAATTTGTTTCGCTTGTTGTGTTTTTAAGTATTAATCAGTTATGGCTGCCTGTTTGTCTTGTTTGTTAGCATCAGTCCTGAGCCAGCTTTATACTTTGACTGACAGGTCAGTGAAGCTCCCCCTGCTGGGTTCAATGACTTGTGACCAGGGGGTTGTAGTTAAGGGCAAGTAAGCTAATAGTAACTAGTAAAAGACAAAATAACTTTTTAACTATTTGTACCTGCTGTAACAGTATTTGGTCTTATTTCCTGAGCTTTTATTTTGAAGGTGACTTTCTAGTATTGACACAGAATTTATTACCACAGCAAAGGCAGAGCGAAAAACAATATAAAAATAAAGAAATAAAGTGTGCAGAAGGAGTCATTAAATGTATTACCAACCTTTTAAATAGACACAAGGTTGGTTTTGAGCTCTAACTTTCTAACAGTTTGTTTAAATTAGTTATAGTGAGCTTGGTGTAATGTATACACCAAAGCATTGCTCTGATAAGTTAACATATTTGTTGTTTGTGTCTTTATTCATAGCTCTTACACTGGTTTTTGAATAAATACAAAATCATTAGTCAACTATCAGAACATATTACGGCGGTATTGGCTACAGCCAGGTTTAAAATGCAAAATATGCGGTTGTAGAGCTAGAAACAAGTGAGCTTATCAGACCTTTGATCAAATTTGACCAGCAAAGTTGCAGCCTCAACCAAAACCGATAGCAAAGAAGTTTTTGGGTTGACCCCACTTGGCACTGCCCACAGTCAGCAGAAATATTACCTCTGCAGGTGACAGTCACTCACCCATTAAATTCAATGCAGGTAGCTCATTTAGGCTGCAGCAGTGAGGACTATAGGGTATGCTGAAGGAAAAAAAACAAGCAGGCTGAAGCAAAAAGTTGAAGAAGAATAAACTTCTGCAGAAACGCAACCCAACATCATACTGTGGTGACAAATTGTGTAACCAGCAATCAATCAGATTTACAATCACCAAATGCAGACTCCTAGATTTGACCAAAACACAATTGAGTGTAACGTCATGTGTAGTCTCGTTTTCAAAGGCCTCGCTTCTTGGTCACTTATTGAAAGTAATTGTGAGTTTTAAAAAACCATCTTATCAGTATGGACAGCCAAGCAGTACTTACTAGCAGCATGGCTAAAGGCTAAACACGTCACACAAATGGGCTATTTAAGTGACACACCCACACCTTTGCACCAATCGCAGCAACACCTGATTGGTGTGAATGCAGCCTAACACAGAATACGTTAACTGACCTGTCAGCATTTGTAAAAATGTGAAATCAAAAGTCTGGTTTAAATTTTTTTCCTCAAACTGTCCGTCATGAGTTTGACTGTGTTATAGGATTGCAATACTAAATGGGTTACTGAATTTAGTATTATTGAGTACTCTTAATTAAAATGGCAATAAATTGGGATTTTGAATAAATCATAAATGGGTGAATGAATTCATACAGACAGATGATGCTCTGCAGCAAATCAAGTTCCTCCCCGTCCTCTTCACTATTAGCCCATAGACAACAAACACATATATACATACACACCACCAGGCCTCTTCTGTCTCTGCCCCTCTGGTTTTGTCCCCCATCAACACACACACACACACACACACACACACACACACACACACGAAACCAGACACCATTCATTGACAGAAATCTTCTTGGTCCAGCGCAAATGCCCCCTCCCCATCTCTTCATCCTTCAATCCTCTTTCTATCTATTTTACCGCTGGCTACACTCGCTCCTATCAGGCGTTTCCTTTTCTGTCAGTCAGTCTTGTGGTTATTTCAAAGCCCTTTTCTTTTTCTTCATTGCATCTTTTTCATCCCTCCATTTATAATAAACACAACATCATCGTTGTCCAACCTTCTTGGTTATATCATTTATTCCTTTTGTTCATTAACCATTTATATCATCCATCAATTTGATCCTTTACTCCTACATTACTGCACTCTCCCTCGATGAACAGTTAAAACAGGGCCCTAAGTGCCTTTACTGAACCTCTCACATTGGTTGGCCTCAGAGGGGAGTGACCTTCTCCTGCTGAGCTCAGCTTGTTTCCACTATGCAGAGAGCCTCGTGGTTTCTGGAGCGCTGCTCTCAGTCAGTTATGTTGAGACGTTTTAATGATCAGCTCAGCAACAACTCTCTAATACTGTACCCTTAAGTCTCAAGCTATTATTGTTTAAAGAAAATAGTGCATGGAAAGATATCAATAATGGAGATTCGCAGATCATAATATAAAACTACGGCATACTTTTAAACTGAGAAGAAGAATATGTTGCGTTAAGTAAACAACATTTATTACCCAAAATGTGTTTTTGTCCTGTGAAAAACAGGACATATATAAAATCTTCATTTAAAATCATAAATCCATATTTTGTGAATGCCCTCCCTTATAAAGTAACAGCAGCCAATAGGAGGCAATCATGACCAAAGTAATAACATGACTGGTTATAATGAACTTCACCATAGAAGTCATAATTAAATGCTTCATTATATACTACAACTACTGCACTGCATTATAACTCTTTATGAGTGTTTACAGCAAAAAATATATAGTGCTTTAAGCAGATTATAACCCATTATTGGTATGTTAATTAGGCATTATAGACATGATTTTTTAAAAAGGTTTTCAGAGGCTCCTGGGTCTTATGCTAAAAAAAACCCTAATTGAATAATGCAAAAAAGGAAAAAATGCACTGTCACAAAACATTTGACATTTTAAAGACACATGATTTTCACTGGATGGCAACAATGCAATGCAAAATGAAATGTCCAACAGGAAGAAATATTGCTCCATCTGCAACACTGTTTGTTTCCTTTATTTACTCTGTTGTTAATTTGTAGTATTATAATTTATGTCATGAATTCTTATATGCTTTCTTCTTTGATTCGCTTTCACTTATCCTAACAACCAAATTTCCCACAATTGGATCTCACGGTGCTTTGTTATATTGGCGTTCCCATTATAAAAAATTACAGGAGTGCTAACTTGATGGTTCTGTGTTACCGGTCAAAATGTGGCAGCAGCGTGTGATTATGCTTATAAAAACTGAAAGATGTTGAGCTGTCAGAATGACAGGTTCAGTCAACTGTAACTATCAACAAACTGTTTATTTGTTAAGCATTATTTGGTTGTTAGTGAGTTTACTGGAATTTTCCTCCTGGCTTTTTCTGTTAATGATTAATGTGTGACTGGAAATCCGGACGCATGTGTGCTTGTCAGCATTAGCTGAGTAATTATATAGAAAGAACTTGTTGCTCTCACATATACATAGTGGGAGTGTGTGTGTGAGATTTGCGTTCAAAGCGAGTGTTTGTGGGGCAGCCACGCCTCAGTTAAACTCCTCATTCCAACCTCTTGCAAACAGGTGTTGCTGCCGTTTCCACACCATATACTTTAAGGGCTGACTTTGGCATTAAACAGAAAGGAAAAGGAGGGGCTTTTGACACGGGCGACTTGTTTTTTTTATAATATATCATTATACCTTCTGCCAGAACCTGCCCAACAAAACCTGGAACGCCTTCCCCAATGACGGACACATTTAAAGTATTCCTGTTGTTACAACAAGCACAAGTCAAAAGAAAAATAAAGATTACTGAAGAACGCTGTTGCTAATGTTTTGTTGAAGCAATTTTTGAGATTTCTTCCCATCCGCCATCACTCTTTTCCTACCTGACATGACCCATCTCATTTTTCTGCTCACGTGCTCCAGATTGAACACACCCCTGGATGTGTATGCATGTTTGTGAATTTATACAGGGGACACGTGTGTGTGTGCGTGCGTGTGTGTGTGTGCGTGTGCACGCCTGCGCCTGTGTGTGTGTGCGTGCCTGTTCTGCGGCAGAATGTGATCAGCACTCGTAGAGGTCAACCAGAGAAACTGGAGAGTGCAGAGGAGTAACTCCATCGCTTTTATCGACCAGGACACATTCTCAGCATCTGTTCTCTCTCTCCACTCTTTCAAGCTTTTCTCCATCTCTTTCTCTTCTGCAGCTCTCTATCCTCCTTCCTGTTTGCTGCTCTATTTTCATTTATTTTCTCTTATACAGTTACGGACATGCTTCACATGGCCATTTTTAGTTAATGTAATAACACTTTCTAGATCAGTTATAAACCATTAGTAAGATCAGGTTTTTGGTCGCCAGTTGCCTTTTGATAACTTTGACTGGAATGCAGTTGAGCTGTATTATAAATACAAAGTTTTTTCTTTTTGTTTCGTTCGAATGTTATCAGCCCATTAAATGGCCTGCTCCACCATCTCTTATGTACAGAAGGCTGTTATCAGAGCATTAAGTGGCCGGTCGTAGTTTTCTTTAGGTGCTGAAACTATGTGGTTAATTTTGGGGGAAAATCGTTTGATGATGAAATACCTTAAAAATGACTTATTAATTGGCAAAACTACATGTTTAGATTTAGGAAAAAAATACCATTGTTTTGGATTTTTACTATCTTGTGCTCAGGACACTTATAGGCTATAAAAATGATTTACAAAGTGACTTTTAATTTCACTCTTTTAGTTTCACACAGGATGCAAACCCTGATCCAATATTTCTCCTTGTATTGATTTTTTATACTGTTTTACAGCCACTAGAGATCGGAGCCAATATTAATTCAGCATTAAAACAATTTAATGGACTGATAACAGCCTTATGGACCTACTAGTTAATGGAGCCAGCCCTTTTGTACCCATATCAACAAGGCTGATAATCATTGATGATGCAGTCTTGTGACGATGCCAAAACTGGGTATGATTATAAGAGATATAAGTTGTTAATAAAGTATAACCTAAAATAAATGAATATTACAAGATGCTGGCTACTTTAAGCCAAAGTGGCTTATTAGTATCAACAGGAATGAGCAAAAAAATATGCACATATATCTCTATATGGTGTGTTTACTGACTTTTTACAGTCCATTTTACACATTTTTGGAATACCAAAACACAATACCAATCTCTGGAATTTTAGTGAAAAATTTTGAAGCACATAAATTGTAAAAAAAACTACAAAACTAGCTTTCACTGTGACAGGAATAATGCAGCACATGAGCCAACCAAAAAGAGATTAAATCACTGAGAGGAAGTCTTGGCAGAGACACTTAACTGTAAATCCTCTCGAGGACAAAACCTTGACTCTGAGCTTTTGGACAAGAATGAACGGCACGAGCGAAAGCGCAAGTGTTGTGGTCACCCTTGGCCCGCTCATGCCAAATCACCTCCAAAATGTTCCCCATGGAATGTCGAGGGGCAAATTCCCGGGTGGCGAGAGGCGACTTCAGGAGACTGAGTCATTGCCACAAGGGGTCGATTCTTGTTTGGCAGCGGAGAAAGAGACACATTCGACTTTAAAACTTCCTTCATCGTTACAATGCTCGTACTGTGTGGAGCGGGGAGCAAAAGGGTTAAGGAGAGAAGGTCAGCTGCGGCCATAGAGCCCAAGTCAGCAGAGATATAAGTCCGTAGATGTGTGGAGACCAAGCTATAGCCGCACAATGAGTGACTGTGCAACACAAAGACTGTGAATTGTTTAGTCAGACTGGGGTTGGTCGATTCTTCACAGCTATTGATGTGGTAATGCTTTGGACGCAGGAAATCAGAAATGTCGATGGCATTTCAGCCTTTTTATCATTTTCCCCATTTGTCCTTCTCTTTATCCGTCTGTCAGCCGCTTGCTGGAACTCAACATCCACCATGCACTCAGTATATCCACATGTTGAAGTGGCGTGCATGGGGCCCGAGAAGAAGCAAGACTCGATTTTTAGAGTTTGGAAGGTTGTGTTTGTTTTAGGCATTGCAAAACCAAAAATATAAAAGCAGTCGTTTACAGCATTACAGAGTCTTCCGAAGATGGCTCCTAGTTGCAGCCTGCATCAAATTCAAAGCCTTGTCTCTTGCCTACAAAACAGCAACAGGCACAGCTCCTGCATATCTGAACTGCTTTGTTCAGGTCCACAAACCCTCTCGCCCACTACGCTCTTCCAGTGAAAGGCTCCTCCGCCGCTGAAGGCCTCTGCATCTTAAACCAAACTCTTCTACTCTGTAGTTCCTCGGTGGTGGAACAAACTTCCAAACTCTATCCGATCTGCTGAGTCCTTATCAATCTTTAAGAAGAGACTAAAGACCCAACTCTTTACTGAACATCTTCACACTTTATTGACACAAATGACAACACTCTGACCGATCAGCGACTTTAAAGCACTTGTGTCCTAATGGACTCAAACTTTACCCACAGCACTTACACTTGCTTACTCATGTTTCTTGACTTCATCCTTGCTTGTATTGTATTAACTCTCATTTGTACGTCACTTTGGATAAAAGCATCTGCTAAATGACATTGTAGTAGAATTGTAGATGCCATTTTCAATCAACTTACCGAGCTAATATTAGCTTAATTAGAAAGCTAGCCACAACTGATTAGATCTGCAAGAGACAGTTGTCATCTCAGCCGGCCAAACTAACCAAGAATCAAAAGCCTTAGTAATTTAGTTATTTAATTGCCATTTTAAACTGCAAAACAACAACAGAAATAGTTGTTGCCTGCCGACCGAAAGTCCTCGGTCTCAGGTTGCCTCAGACAGAGCAAATTAAATGTGTATAAAAAAGAAAATCGCACAAGTAAAAAAGACTAGGCATAACACAGGGCAAGCCAAAATACATATTACATGAATAAAACATGAAATAAGGTAATATAAATTAGTGGTTGACAATAATTGCAAATGAATAAACTGAATGTAAACAGGAGTGTAGTAAGTTTATATGCAGGCAGGGACGGCCAGGCTTAGTGAATGCACCAGTCTGCTGATATAAATCAAGAAGAGAAAGCCCCTCCGCCTCATTCATTCCCTTTCCCTCCTGTTCTCCGTCAGTCCCTCAGCATTTTCCCCACCTCTGTCTTTCTGTCTTGATTAAGTTGAACTGTGCTGGGCCTGAGTGCTGTGCATGGGTCTAGTTAGCAGATTACACTCCCTGATTTCTGGAGGGCAGCCCGTCGATCGTTGAGGTCAACCAAACTCAGGAAGGAAGCACCTCCCTCCTCCTGCTCACCTATCAATTCAATAACCAAATGCACTTGGTCCAATCACTTTCCCTTCCCCCATTTTTCCTTCCTCTTAGCCACACCCTCTCAACCTTCATCCTTCCATGTGCCGTCTCAGATCTGTGATGTTCAATAAGTCATCTCATTGAATTTCAAGGAGTATCGGTCTGCATCCATATGACTCGGTGTGTGCTTTGTGACTCACATCTGAGTTATCTTTTAAACTTCCTTTCTGTGCGTGTTTGTGCATGAATATTATAATTGCATGCATGCTGCAAACCTCAACCTGTTGCCCCTGCTGCCACAGGTCCAGAAACCCCAGGCTTTGGGTGATAGGTCGGCCCACAAACGTGCAGTGGGTGCAATCTTAAAGAGGAACAGGGTCGAGTTAGTGTCGGGCCAGTGAAAACCTCTGTTTCTCACTAGCCTTGAGGGCTCGCAGCCAAAACCTCAGGCTGATAAGAAGAGGCAGACACGGCTCTGTCAAGCTCAAGCATTACTCATTCAACTTTCTTTAACTTTGGTATGAAAGAGCCTTGTCGCGGTGTGTTTGCATTGGCTGGCCATTCCTATTGATATTGCATTTACAGATAATCTCTCTCTTGGATTAAGAGTCATTATCCTGTAACCAATCCTGTTACTAGTCATACTGCACGCCTGCTTTATACACAGTCCTGTTCTCTGCAAAGCAAAGCACTCCATCTCTACATCCCTGTCTTCTAGAAATTACATTTATATACTTGTTTTCCCTGGAAACATTCCTAGGATTTTTTTTCTTTTAAGTGGATGAAGTGTTCCAGGACATTTCGAAACAATGAAGAGTGTAAAGTTCATGACTGTGACATACGAGACAGGTCGACTGCCAACTTGTTCTAAACTTAACCAAGCGCTGCAAGTGCCAACAATAATCATAAGATCTTTAATTATGTTGTTGTTGCAATTATATTTTGGCAGAAAATAAACATGTTGTCAGGGAACATTTAACGATGCATTTAGTTAACATCACGTCAATGAAACTTGTACGTCAAATCTGCATTACATTTTCCAAAAAATGTTGCAAATTGCATTGCAAATCAGCTGCATGTATACATCATTTCTTGCAGACAAGGTTGACCCACACAGTATTGGTTTGTCTTAGCTGATTTATGATAAAACAGTGAATGTCAATGTCAGATAATAAGATCACTAATCAACTTCACTTGTCTCAGTGTTGTTGTGACCCCTGAAAGGATTGTGGGGATTATGCCTTGTTGTTTGCCGAAAATCTCCAGGGGAAACTCATACTGCCTGATCTTCCCACAAAGACCCCCCTCCACATACAAGGCTCCCATGACCTTCAACCTCTGACCTCGCTCTGCGGCCTGCAGAAGAGTGGAAGTCATATCACACTTCTTTAGATAAGCATCTTGCCTTCAGACCCTCAACTCGGTGGGTCTAATGCAACAAAGTCTGGTCCGTATGAGCATGTTTTACCATCAGAGAGATGAAGATTTTCCTCCTAAGACTCAAAACAAACCACTAATCCCTTTGGAAGTGTGGAAGGAAATTGGATTTTCACCCCAAGTCACAGCTGAGCTTGTATCCACTAAAGGGGAAAATTCTCTAATCCCAAAAATAATAGCTGTAAATCTCCCTAAATATAACCTACAGTATATTCAAGGGGATGTTCTGGTTCCTCCACCTTCAGTTAAACTATGTCTCCAGTGTCTCAAGTTCCGACTTGTCTTTCCACGGGGCAGTGGCCTTCTCCTCTCTCTCCCTCCACCCCGCTGATTGCGTTTAGCCTTCAGGCCTGTGTCGCCTGACTCCACAACACTAATGGATATGGACGTCTGGCAGCACAACAGATTTGTAAGTGCTGATAACACTAGTGGTTCGGTAAAATGATTACATTAGAAATAAAGAGCACAAGATTGGGTTAGAGTGAGGAATAACATATGATGATGAAGCCCATGCACGGCGGGCTGTGTGTCTGGAATCACAGCAAATTCACATTCATCATGTAGTATACTGTGTTAGTTATCTAAAGGATGTTTTAGTAGTGGAGCTCTGGCCCCTAATATCTTGATCTTGGATGAATCATCTCTCCGTCCACCACACTTCTCTTTCAAACCACAAGTTGAATCAAGCTGCATTAAAGCTTCATCCTCAATGGAACAATGTTTTTTACAGCAGCGGTAGGAAAAACATCAATACATCCACTTGGTGGATGTCCACTTCTGCTTATCAAATAACCGTTTCTGTTTGTGGTCATTTTCATGTTTTTTTTATTTTTATATAACGCTGGACAGACACTGTGATTTATTATTTTGTATGTTGCATTAATTAAATGAGTACATTATGTATTACTGGACAGCAAAACTAATTAGTTCCATTCCTCGGCTCCATCGATGAACAGCTTCCCACACACAACTAATTTTCTGTATTGAACATGTATAGAGATATGAGACACTGTGGTTTAACTTACAGTGAGCCTACTGTTTGAATATATTTACTGACAACAGCTAGTTTAGCCCCATGACCGCCCTTGGCAGAATGTTAGAAGTCTTATCTTCACAAAGAAGCTGTTAAACTTTCTTATTGACGTCTTTGCGTCTCTGATTACAGTCCACCACATTAGGCCTATATGTCATATACTACTTATACTATACTGTGCATAATTTAATTATAGTTCTTCATTGATGTCCATACTGCTACATGCAACAACTTATTTAACCTATTTAACATGCTAAAATATATTCTCACCAATGTGCAATATCTGTAAAATGCAAAGTACTTTCAGGAAAACACAACACAACAACACAAAAAATAATATATTAATAATAAATGCCAAATAGCACAAATGTAATATGTCTTATTGTTTATATTCTTTATTCTGTCTCTATAACTATGTGTCTGTATCTTGAGCTGCTGTGATGATTAAATTTACCCACTGCGGGATAAATAAAGTCATATCTTATCTTATCTTACCGGTGGCTAATGTTATCACGCTAGCTAAGACATGTAAATAGTGGAGTTACCAGGAGTTGCATTTCCCCCTTTGGCCTCTGTGCCAAACTACTACAGTCTCTGTTGTACGTAAATGTCTGGTTAGTCCTAATGTCTGTAATAACACCCAAATGTCTGTTATCTAAAGGGCGAAAGCTGTTGATAGCCTGTTTGCTACTAACAGGCTCGGGAGTGGACGACACGTAAACATGCTGAAGGATTCTGATGGTTTTCCTGTTCTTTTCTTGACAATATTTGGTTAAAACATATCTTTGATGCTGTTTTGCCCTCATTTTTCTCCATTAGGTTTGCTAAAAGTGATGTAGTGTGATGTCAGCAATTGGTCATATGGTAAGTTAGACAATTATTTTTGTCCTTATTTAGTTTTAATGAAAACTTTGCTCCTGGTGTTCATCACCACTGTTTTAGAAGAAGGAAATTGAGAAAATAACAGCTGAAACAGCATTAAAAGTGACATATTAACTTTTTAAATTAGGGTTGTGAGGTGGATGTAATTTATGCGACTGTAAAGAGTGGTTCCTGATGATTTTGAAAAGATACCTATCCTGATACAGGGGTAACGATTCAGTATATTGTGATACCATACGCAAGGGAGTAGATTTTATTGTAATCTTACAGAAAACTGTCATAGTATGAACAATCAAAATCAAAACAGTAGGATCATCATTTCATTTCTCACAGTTTTCATAACATCCAAAATCTTTTTTTTTCATTTGACTATGCTATGAATCTTTGCATGTAAACTATTCATTAAAAAAATTGATACTGTGTTTTTGAAAATCAGTATCAAAAAACATATTGCTCAGGTGTATTGATATTTTTTTTGCACCCCAATAATCCGTAGACTTCACAGCTCAAGCAGCCAAGCAGACTACAAAGCCTGTAAATAACGAACATGATCCACTGTGAGTCAAGTTTAAAAACCAAAGCAAAGCATAAAAATCCCCAAAACAGGAAGAAATGGTCACAAAAATATATGAAGGACAAATCTACACTGTCTGTTTTACTCATTACGAGCTGCTTCAAGTAGCCCCATGGGGTAAACTGAAAGCCCTCACAGGCCAAACGGGATCATGGGAGCAGCACAAAGGACTGCCTTTAGCCTGAGACGCTCTCTGTCTTCACCACTGTGATAACAACATCTTTCAAACCACTGCCCCAAAAGACTGCATGGCTGATCAACAGGCTCCTTGTATTGTCATTTCACAAAAGCGTTGATTTAATCTGTGAGGCATCAGGTCATTGGAATGAGCAGTGACTGCAGTCATAAGGAATTTGTGATTTGGAGTGTGATACCCACAGGGTGCAATGAAATAAAAGAAATTCAGAGTTCTGTTCAGAGATATGACCTCCTTCTAAACCCTCCACACAGAAAGAGAGTAGTCTTTGTATCTGTGGACAGGATGAGTCCGTGAAAACAATGAGACCAGCATTGGCGTGGCATTTAGGTCGATGAGCCAACTATGTCTATAGTTTTGCACTGAGATGATCTGATTATGTGGATGACAATGTGAATGTCCAGTGCATCGTACTGTCCGTACGGCGCTGGACAGCAAATATGTTCTCACATAGATTCTATTCAGTCCATCATGACTCGGGGCCATGCACTCCATCATTCAACTTCCCTGGCCCTGCACACAAGTTCATCATAAACTTGCCCAGTGTTTGGATAGGGTCATCCCAAAGCCGTTTACTAAATAGCTGAAATATAAATTATAAATTTCTGAACAAGTGAATTAAGTGTCTTGTTAGAAGGAGAAATCAGTTTTTTATAGAATTTCGCTTTTCCTCCTACTGGAACTCAGAGTGAAACTTTCCCATGAATGCTTTATTCTTCTCTGTGGGGAAGTTTAGTGTTGTAAGTGTTGAACACTTTGAACTTAATGGCCTTTTATTAAAGGGCCAGTTTGACCAAAGTGTAAAAGACGTGAAGATATTTAAAGGAACACTTCACCCTTAAAATGACCATTTAAATGTAAATTACTCACCCTATGTTAGCTTGAATTATTTAATTCGATTTTTTGGGATAGATTAAGATAGAAAAAGGGGGAAGAGAAAGGGGCCAACAACAAGCAGCAAAGGGCAAATAACTGAACCCGGGCTGCTGTTAAGGAAGAAGCCTTGTGCATGCATTACATACTCTAAAAGGATAGCTATTTGGATTCCTTAAGAAAACATGGTGAAAGAAGTATCCAAAACTCTCATACTCTCAACTTAAGCACAACTTGTGCAGTATGAGAGTCCCATTTATTTTTTTAGTCACAGAGTACTGCTCAGGACTTGCCACACACATGAATTTGCACTCAAACCTTAATATTTCAAACATGCAAACAAACGGCGCTACCGTCACATGTTTGCAGAGGTGCATTACTTGTCCGGACTCAAGGCGCATCTGACCGTAGTAATTATGTTTTTATGTTTGGGAAGCACTGAGCATATCTGGATAAATGAGTCCTGAATAATAGAGGTTGTAAATTGATGTTTTGCTCTTGTTGGATGTGGTGCTCGTGCAAGGCATGCAAGACAAGAGTGGGTTTGAAAATAGTTTTCTTTCACAGTAACACAGAGTAACTGACATACAAATGGTCATTTTAAAAGTAAAGTAATCAGCTTCTTATCTACCATCTAACATATTTTGTTTGTTTGTGTTATCAATCTTCTCATTTGCATCTTAAAGTCTTTGCAAGACAGAAAATAACTTATTTCCCTAAATGTCAAACTTTTGCTTTCTGCTTCACTTTTTGTCTTACCTTGACAAACGGTATCAGTCAAAGAGGTGCAGGGCTGTAACTCCTCTCCCTCGTCACAGGTGGTGCAGGGGATGCAGGGCTCCCGAGAACTTTCCTGGTCCGAGTAGGTGTCCCCGGTGCACTCCTCACACACAGTGTCATGGTCGAACTCACAGCTGAGCAGCATGCCCTGGCCCTCAGGACACTTGGTGCAGGGTTCACACCTCTGTGAGAGTTCGTTCATGTAGAAGCTGTAGTTGCACACACAGGTGGCGTCGTTGGAGTCCGTGCAGGGCGCCTTCATGCGGAGTAGACCTGCGCATACAGTGCAGGCCTGACATTTCTCTGTGTGACTGAAGTTTTCTGAGAAGGTTTCACCTGAAAGGAGAGGGAAGAAAACAGACATAGAACTTAATATCTGCCAGAAGCCTGACTTCTGTTTTGTACATCCTTTTAAAAGCATTTACAGTATATGCACAATATTCTGACATGCTTAGGTCCACTGAGAATTTTTTTTTTCCTTTTCAATTTGACTTTTGAATATGACAAGTCTGGTTCATTTTAGATGTTCTGCAAACTGGGATCATAGCATCTTCGGGATTCTTGTCCCAGTGTGAAAACCAAAAGTAAACAATGGTATTTGAATTATGTGATTTTAACTTCAGTGCGTCGCGTTTTTTCGTAACCAACTTAAATACGTCTTTTCGCAGCTACTTCGTTTTTGGCATGTGCAGCTGTTTTACCTTTAAAGAATGTTTTTAAACGTCTTACCAGGAACTTCAGTCCAAACCTAGAGTTGTCTTGTAGCCTCAACCGTACAAAACTGTGTCCCTTTTTCAGTTTTTCTAAACCTAATGAAAGTGAAATGTCAGGAAACAGCAAGGGGCCATTGAATGGATAGGAAAACCTTGTATTAAACAGTAATGTGTGCAGTGTATTGGTAGATTTGTTGTGCATTTTATGTGTCAGAAAGTGCATCGTAAACCATGTCATTTCTCAACTTGGGAATTTCTCAAATTTAGATTTCGTTTTCCAAAGTCACACTAACATAGGAATTCAGTTTTAGGGTCATCTCGTCTGATGGATATGTAACTGCACCGAGGTCTCTTTGGACAGGAAAATATATTTTTTGCAATATGTATAAGCAGCAACATCTTTTTTAAAGATTTAGATAATGAAGATACATGCATCACACATGTTTCATAAAGGCTTTTTATACCTGACAGATATATCTGCAGAGGACGCAATCAATATTGCATGTTTTATGGAATTGTATTTCGGCTGGATAGAGAACTGGGAAACACACTAAATTATGCAAGAGACCTATTTGTAAGAGCAGTTTGTGTGTGTGTGTGTGTGTGTGTGTGTGTGTGTGTGTGTGTGTGTGTGTGTGTGTGTGTGTGTGTGTGTATTGAGTGATAGGGAGGTGTGGGAATAGACTGTGAAAGTATGACCTAAAAATCTCTACCATGAATTATGTTTTAACTGTTGACGTGTGTATTCTATTCAACACTTTCTATTTATTTAGAGTTGATTAAGGTGAAGGAGATCTAAAAAAATAAGTCGACTAATTGCTGGCTTAGATGACCTACAAAAAAATCCTCTGTAACTATGATGATTTATTATCAGACATTGCCAAATATTCTATAGTTCGAACTGTAAAATCTTTGGAATTTGGAATTGAGGCATCAGTCAGCAGATACATTGACAGTGGCTTTAATAGTAAGTTGCAATACTAATTTAAATGTCACTCATGTAAACTAAACTCAACAGCGCTGATAAAGACATGCTTTAAGCACCTCATTAAAAGGTCTTACTATAACTCCGTGCACCAGATCCTGCCTCTCTTGTCCTGTCTCCTTCACCTGAACATAAATAGTGGTAGTGCAAATACAATTTTTTATTATTGTTTCATGTGTAACTGTTTTGTCAATAAATTGTCAGAAAATTGGGGAAGATGTCTTCATATTGCTTGTTTTTGTCTGACCAGCAGTCCAAAATCTAAACATTTTCAACTTATTGTCATAGTTGACAAGGATATATTCACATTTAAGAGGCTGGTTCCAGAGAATTTGGGGAGCTGTGTGTGGTAGGAGACAGCGGGGGAGGTTGTGCCTCATAGCATATCAAGTTTTGGGTCTGCGTCACGAGCCCACCAACCACGGTGAACGCTCTGATGATGCAGAGATTAAAACAGAGATGAGGACAGATAGAAGCTGAGACAAAAGAGGACAAGAAAGCCAAGGCTGTGTTATTTGAGATGTCAGAAACTGGCCGCATCCTTTACATTTTTGTTTAATTGTGTCTTTAACAAGGTGGACAAACTCTCGTCCAGTCCAGTCATACACAGTCACCCCCTCCCCCTCGACCCATTATCTCCTGCATCACCGTCCCTCTCTTCAAGCAGACGTACACACTCAGACTCCCCTCACCCCCTCTCCCCTCCCACGAGTGCTCTCAGAGCCATTATCATAATGCCATGCATCAATAATGCAAGTCAATACATTAATAACGCTAGCCTGCAGCATGGTGGGGGGGAGGTGATGGGGGGGGCGGAGGGAGGACGGGGGTACAGACGGTCTTTCCTGGCTCAGCACATCGGATCATAACAGGACTTTCACCTCTACTCTAACATTCAATCCTTTCTTTTCAACACCCATAAAAGGACTCTCGACTTTATCCGCTCCGGCTACTGCGCAGCGTGATTTGTGTGTCTGTGTGTGTGTGTCGGGTGAATGTGTGGGAGTTTTGTGTTACTGTGTGGTTAAATGTGTGTTTTCCTAGTTGTGTTTGTGTGTGTTTGAACCATTAGCTGCTGGCTGAGAAGTGGTCTCCATTCCAGCTGGACTTGCTCTGTTTCATCTCCACCCATCTGTTCATTCATCCAAACTCCTCCGTGTGTTTCAGCTGCCCGTCCTTTTTAGCACATCAGCCAGGCCGCTGTTAACTATCTGTACTAAAAGAAGCCTGAACGGTGTCTGGAAAACCACAGCCTGTTTCTTATAAATGGATGCTTGTGCACATAAGATGCTATCAAGTGTGGGCGACATGCCTGCAACAACACGTGTAAAGACATGTGGTGGGTTTGAGTTGATGTCAAAAGAAAATTGACATAGAATGTTAGACATAAAAATTAAGTACTTTCTGTCACATTGTGGTTTTGTTAACACCAAAGTTAATTACAGTAAAAAATGAAAAGACACATTTCCATGACAGATGAGCTAAAACAGCCTTTGTTTCTAACCGTTCGGTAATTTAATAATAACAGTTTACGATGTTAACAGCAGATTTAAGACTCAAACCTGTCAAACAATGCTTCGGTGGCTTTATAGCTTTTTTATTCCAAGCTTATGACTGTTTCCAGCCAATTTTATCAGCTAGCTTGCCTCCGAAACTCCAGTTGGTTGAAAACTCAGCTGACTTTTTAATGTTTCCAGTTAATCTTTATTAAAATTACAGTACAACCACATTTAATATTCACATGTTGAGTACATACATGATTAAAGAGTGAAGCTGCAATTTTCAGGTAAAATGTTATCTTCCAATAGCTGCTTAGCTTACATAGGGCCTACTGTGACAAAAACCAGAGGTTATTAGTGCTTCATGCTTCTATCTTCAAACTTAAAGTATATTTTGACTTTTAGCAACATAGGAGAAAAGGCTTTACAGGTGAGGATTAACTCCGTTTGACATAACACTGTTATGTAGCCCGTTGCCCCACCTACATTTAGGCCTAAGTTCTCGCTTAAGTTAGCATTCAAAGTCCGCACTAAATGAAACATTGGCACTAGTTTGATACTAATACTGTGCAGATTTTCTGTTGTAAGGACATCTACAGAGAATTATTTCAACTGGTGCAACTCTTAAAACGTTGCCAGGCTATGTTTGAGAATAAATGTCCCCAAATCCAACAGAGAAAGACGTAGCAGCTAACGTGATGGGTTAGCTGCTAGTTGTGAAGTTCTATTCTTCTTTTTCATTTAATGTAACCTGTAACTCCACAATTAATTTAGTTTTAGCAGAATAACTGCTGGGTTAGGTTATTACTGTAGGCAGTAAGCTCTCTCTCTATCTTGCAGCTCTCTCAAATCACTTATCTGTGCAATACAAAATAACCCTCTCGAAAAAACCTTAAGTGCAGTATAAACAATAATGCAAAATAGCAGCCATTTATATCTTTTATAGCTGTGTAACTGTATCTTAAGCTTCTGTGATGACCGATTTGACCGATGACCTCCCGATTTCCCCACTGCAGGACAAAGAAAGTCCTATCTAATCTTTTGAACAATTAAATACTCTTTGTAATAAATAACTTATTAGAAGCCAAAAAAAGAAACCATTTCACCTAGCTTGAAAGATAAACAATGTTTGAAAAAAACAAAACTGTTTTGGTTGGTCTTAGTGAATGGTCCATTGCCAGATAGGAGACTTAGTATCTGACTGATTGACTTGTTGTTGTTATAATGCTTCTGCACAAGCACTCTTCAGCTCTATCAGGCTGCATTACTGATGTAATCAATATGTTTGGTGTGTTCTTAAAATATCACTGTGATGTTATCTGATGGGGAGCTATCTGCTTTGCATTTCTCTTTTTCCATCAGGCAGTGCAGAGCCTGTCTGGCCTCACGACAGTTTCGAGAGCCTGTCATTGTCTGTGTTTGTTCCTGTCTGAGCAGGATGAGCACTGTGAGAGTGAAAGTTGTCGCCCTGAGAGCACTTCATGTTGTGCAACAGAAAGCAGCAACTTCAGAGACACGGCTAATGTCATTAATTAAAATCATATTGAGTGTAAAATATAGTTTTTATACAAATAGAACTTTTTTGTAAGCAGTCATTGGTTTATGTTTCTATACAAGGCAGCAATATATCATAAAGATGTAACTTTTGATCACACGTGTTTCTTTCAAAAACATAAATCGTTCCAAGAGAGCCCACATAAGTATAAATAAATCATTTTCTCCATGTCCACATTCTTTGTGACTTCTCTCATGACCTTAACTCTGAATCATTTTCTGACTGTGGGGCTCCTCAGCTCAGGGTTTGCCATCCTTCACTGACCAAAGGAGGTTTACAACCACTTTCTAGCCTGGATGCATGGAATTCATAACAGGAAAAACTCTGGGAACAGTGTAGAAACTGGCGGTGGACCAACCCTGGCCTCTGCAGGCTCAAGCTGACCTTTGACTTCACGTAATAGAAAAAACAGGCTTAAATGTTGATTTGTTTTTCCTACACTAAGCAGAAATGTACCTCTTGCAGAGATGTTATCCTTAAATATCCTTTTGAGCTTGCCCCATCACCAGTCATGCTTACAAGACTGAATCTTTACTTCTACCAATCTTAATCAGCGTGACATAACTTGTCTGATGCTTCAAATATCTTCCACTGCAACAACATTTGGAGCTGATCCGACTCTTGTATCCTCTCAATATCACTGTCCTCATGAAGTCTTACAGTCCAGCACAGCTTCTCTCCCTACATGGTCAGGGCCATAAAAAGGGCAGTAATGCTGGAACACAGTTAGGTCTGGCATTGAGTATATTTCCTGACGTGCAGTTGAAAAACTCTGAGGATTTACATTTGGTTTACTATCTGCATATTTTATGCAAACTGATGTTGAGGTCCATCATGTCCAAAAAAACTGTGGTCTATTTTTAGCCTCCAGGCAAGTCAGTCAGTCAGTCCAAACTGTATATCTCCACAAAGCTGAGATGGATTAAAATGAAATTCGGTACAGATATCCCTGCCCCCCCAGAGCATGAATCTTAATGACTGTGGTGATCCTCTGACTTTCCGTCAAGCTCCACCAGCACACACAGTTTTCATCTCACACTATCATCAGGTCAAAATGTAACAATCCAGTGACCCACTGGATGTTTTCTCTCTCAGAGGCTATAGCTGGCTAAGTGGAGATACAGGTATCATATGAAACAAGAAGACTTAAGGAATCCATTGGTACCAACCACGTCATAATATCTCGACAGAAAGGTGGCTAAATAAATCTCCAAAGTTAGGCAAAATTTTAGCGAAGGAAAAACTGACATGCCCATTTTCTAAGTTGTCCCTTGACCTCTGACGTCAATATATCTGGATGTAAATGAGTCTTCTCCTTACAGACATTCCCACTTTATGCTAATCTCATACAGTTTGCGGCAAAAAGACATGCAGTTTTTCTTATGCAGTACAAATGTGTTATTTAACCTATTTTATTTGAAAACATCTGTATACTGGGGTCCCTAAACATAAATTGGGTATCACTGGAAAGCTGAGACTAGTCCCCACAGAAGCCATTTCATTGCAGTGAGAGCATTTTTTGAAACTTGACCTCACTCTATAAAATGACCTGCTGCGACCTCTAGGATAATCACAGCCTCATGGAACTTTACAACCATAAACTAGAGACCTACAGCATTCAGAGAATGTATATTGACAATAAGGGGGATTCTCAGTAGTTTCGAGAATAGAAGTGCTTGCCAGCCAAAAAATGTTTATATGGTGGGCGGTAGAATGATATGGGTCAAATATGTTAAAATTTTATTTTCTGACCAAACTGCTGTAGAACTAATCATCATCATCATCATAAGTCCTATCATCTTCAGCAATACTCTCTCTAGTGTTTAGTGTTTAGAGAATAGGACCATGCTAAACGTGATACCTACCTACTAAACATCAGTATTAGCATCGTCACTGTGAGCATGTTAGCATATTGATATTAGCATTTAGGTACAGCCTCACTGAGTCACTGGCTAGTCTTTATTTATGTGTTTATTTTCCAGAATTTGTCTGAGTTACTTCTTTTAACATTCAGTTCTGTACAAGAATGGGGTCAATAAAATGCCAACTACAACTAATTCAACTTAACTATTGATGTTATACTAAATCAAGATATCATCAGTTTTCTTCCGCCAGGTTGCGGCCTTGGATTAAACCAGATAAACTGTAGTTCTGCCAAAAAAATAAAGACGCCATCATCGTCATATCCAGATTTATTAACTGTGTTGTCAGCCAGCAGTACAATTTTGGGTCCTAATTCATTCTTTCCAGAAACATTGCTGTAATTTACAATCCTACTTAAAAACTGCTGTTTGATCCATGTGCCTTCTGCAGATGCTTTTTATGACGACGACATAACTTGTAGAAGAATGTACTAGTGGCAGCAATTTAATGTTTATGTGTCAGATGAAATGCTAAATCACTGCCAGCGTTTGATATGTGACATGATGTATGTATGTGGGTGTCACTACCAACACAGCTCCTTCAGTGTGTGTTTGACAGCTGTGTTTTGTGTTACTCACTGTCAAGGCAGGGGGCACAGACAGTCTGTGTGGCTCCACATGATTTGACGACACCCTCACCGGGCGGGCACTGCTCGCAGCATTCTCCGCTGGTTGTGAACTGGCCCGATAAGCACTCCTCCTTATTGGCCAGAGCCCCAACCTGCCAATCACCAGAGAGATCATTAAAAGTGGGACAAGCGAAGGTACATTGTCACTCAGCAGCATCTATAAAGGACTAACAATACATTAACACTCAAATTACTTCACTCTAATGTCTACAAAGAGCTTAATTTATTGTCTTAACCCATTGAGGCCTGAAACGCCTGTAAAACCTCTGGGCGATTTCAAAATAAGCCCCTAAAACCTGAAGTTTTTCTGGAAATTCAACAGAAGTGTCAACGCTTCTACTAAATAATAGATTTTTCAGCCTCTGTAGCAGATAGAAATGAAATTCTAAAAGTATTTGAGAGCTTATACAAATACTACAAAACGACGTATCCGCTTTCCAGGCTTCAATGGGTTAATTAAAGCAATGCCTAGTGTTGCGCAATGTGAGCAACCAGAATCATTTCCAGAGGACCTAAAGAGATAAAAACATCCAGCATTTCCCAAGAACAAACAAAAGAAAGACAGACTTTGTCTTTAATTATCAGAGATCCCCTAAGATTTATTTTGGAACCGCTTAACCAGCAGTTCCCAGCATAGGCGTCAGGACTGTGTGCAACATGCTGCAAGATAAATGTTAAGTGGGTGTGAGAAGATTAATGGGATAGGAAATGCAGATTCCAGCTATACAAACTGTCCTTTGTTCAAAGTTCTTACTCAGTTTTCTGTGTTCTTGTGAAACACTTAAGAGCTTTAACTTACTGAGCTTCTACAAGTATTGAAATGACAATCAATGATAAAAATCATTCTTTGGACAGCTTACAAGTCATAGATACATGGGATCTGTAATGTAAGGTCACTTCTTCTTTTTAAAAGGTCACAAAGCATAACGTTTGGAAATCACTGAACCTACATGTATGTAAGACTTTCTTTCAAGGAATACAATGCAGATTTTGTCGCTTACTGTTTATAACCACAACATTCAAATTTGCCCCTTCCTCCCTGGCTCAATTAGCATGAGAGCAAACCCCCCCCCACCACCCCACCCCCCAGCCCCACGCCCAGAAACGTCCCAAACACAGCACAAACAAAAGAGGAAATTAAAAAGTACCAGTCACACCTAAAGTCACAGATCCAGTCATAAAATCAAAGTATGCAAAATCGCAGACCAGTTAATGCTGGATTTTAGCGTCACTGCATTCTTCAAACAGTAACCTGTTGAGTGCTTTATCTTAGCTGTTGACAGGTGAAAGATGTTTGTGCGTGCCTCTACATTTGCAACACAACAACATGCTTGTATGCCTGCCTGCTTGCTTGCAGGGCCATACGCAATGTTTCCAGGAGTCTGTGTGTATGCGACCTTTTGCCTTATATGATACGAAAGCTTTCCTTTCCCACAATAGTTCTTTTTTTTTTTTATCTTCGGCACACCTCAATCTCCAAAGCACACTTGATAAAAGCAGGGATTGCCCTCTGATTGAGCTCTGTCTTCGATTCTGTCCAGATACATGAGGAGGGATTGTTTTTATTTACGAGGTTATCATCTGTAGGGCAGTGCTAATCTCACTGGTTGACAGACAAGCTGCAGATAAGAGGGCAAAATAAAGCTATGTCTTGAACTTTATTTGATCTCATATTTCATCAAAAGTAGCCGATGTGGGATTTTAAAGAAGTTTCCTAACGGGAGTCTGATTTTAATGTTCTTCCAGGACACATTTCGTACCTGCTGAATGTTAGTAAAACTCAGTCACACACCTATTAACACAGTTTGAGCATGTGTGTGTATTGAGAGGTTCAGTTAGTGTAAAGGAGGTGCACTCGACATAAATCGTCAGGCGTCAGGGTTCAGGTGTGTGTGGAATGCTGCCGACAAGAGAGAGGAGCTCTAAAAAACATCAAGTGTCCCCTCAGGCACTTCTGAGTCAGCTGGCAGATAATGTGTGCGTCTGTGTGCACACACATGTCTCCCTCTCGCCCTTGATGATGTCATGGCCCATTCACCTTCAAGTCTCTGGTATTCACTTAACCACGTTGTCGAGTATCTTTGGACTTTGTAGGAAAACTTTTGACTTGAAATGTCCCGTGAGATATTCCTGATAAAATCCAAGTATTGCATGAAACTTTTCTGTTTTTACAATAGTTAGAGTTGTGATGAAAAAAAAAAACACTGACACTGCCTTTTAGAGACTCTAGTCTTTGTTTTTTTATGTTTTTATTTCAATTTAATAAATTAATTATCTTGTGTTGTTTATGATCTTTTGTAGCACTGATTATCGTTAAAAATCTTTAAAAACTGGTAACAGCATCTTGATTTTGACATTTTTCTGAAATATGCTTTTTCTGATACCAATTTTATTTAAAAAGATTAATAAGCTAAGACGAAAAGAGAAATTACAGCATTACAGAACAAATCTTATTTTTCATATTTTTCAGCTCCTTCACACGTATACAACGAACACTGCAGTCAAGCCTCTCACAATACTATTCTCATACACACCTGAGCCCTGCCTCTGTGTGTCACTGTGTTTTTTTTTATGCATGGTGTGTAGCATTACAGTGGACAGCCTATCACAGGCATTATTTAATCTTGTCACAAGCACACTGCATGCTTATTGGCTCACTGACACTTGAGATTTACTCCTTAGGCAGTGCTGGAAGGGTTACTTTTGAAATATACTCCACTACGGATGGATTAATACAGATACTCAAAGGTCATTTCTAACATATTTCATTGGAATATTCAAATCAAGTGATGCAATCTTAATACTTTGGAATACTTGTTGAGCTCCTTTGTTTGTGTCTTATGTTTCCATGCCAAAAACTTATTTCTGACAGTGTCATGTGGCAGGTGCAAGTGCACAAATTGTTGCACTTGCACAATGTGTGTCTCATAAGATTTTTAAAGCAAATAAAAGGGCACTCAGATAGCGCAGACCTCCATCAAGGCTGTGCTTTGTCTTGCAATGTTTATCAAAGCAAAAAATAATTAGCGTATCTGCCCTGTGATTTGAATCTGCTCCGAAATTAAACAGTTTCTTCCTCTTTCCCTTTCATTAAGTATCATGAAAATTGGGCTGGTGGTTTTTCTGTAAAAGCCTGCTGACGCACAAACGAACAAACCAAACCAAACATAACATAACTTCCTTTGGTGGAGATGAAAATGTCAAACCTTGTGGAACAAGTGATCTATTTTTTTTTTTTGAAGGACAGTAACTGTATTCAGAATACCGCCAATTTAAACAGTTTCTCATTTTACCTCATCACTTGTATTCTGTTACTCAACAAACTTGTCCTTAGGTATTGAATCACAAGGTAGTTTCTTTTAACTTCAATAGTATTGTAGCAATTCTAGTCGGACAAAAACGTTTTCCCTGAATATATTTTTCTTGAGAAGTTGACAGTTAAGATGTGACGCTTAGAGTGCAGAATTAAAAACATTTAATATATCTGTCTTCAGAACTCCACTGACCTGACTCTCTTTATTTCACCCCAGCACATTTCTCTACCTCACACACGGCTTACGCAACAAGCATTCATTCAGAGATGAATCGAATCTGTCATCACACACGCTTCCCCTGAACTGCCCCCTTCTATACTGTACACGCCCATCGGCACGCATACGTTTGGTACAAACAGCCTCCCATGTGAACAAACCTGCTCCAAAATGTCTGACTGACACTTTTGAAATGACTCCAGCTTCGACTCATGGTGCTTGTTCTAGCTCCGGGTGTGGGTGCAACACCAGAGCGTCTCAAATACCGAAAAACTCAGATTAAAGTGCACCACTAATGACTGCTAAGTTGTGCATACAGTTGAATTAGAGGGTAATGTGATTTGAGCAAATAGCTTGTGGAATGAAAGAAAAGGATGCACTTAGCAAGTTGGAGCTCGACTTGCACGTTTCCTGTAATTGGTTCTTAGATGGAGGGTTCAACTTTTTGTCAGCCGATCTCCCTGAAGCCAAAGCAAGTTGATCGCACACTCACATCAACAAGCACACACAAAGCATAAGCATCTGGACACGTAACTTCAGAGCAACCAATTCTACTAATGCTGCAGTCAATTTTCAGTTGGAGGCACTTAACCTCTGTACCTCAGCTGTCAGCGCTTGTTAGGCCATTAGAGTTCCTTTATACCAGCCTTCAAATGAGCTGGGCCTAATTTAAATCCAGACTATGGCTGCACAACTTGAAACAATATCTTATTGTGAGTGATATTGCAATTGCAATATGATTCCAGTTATTATAGGACTGGACGATAATTCAATATGATGATTTGTCGTATCATTGACATATAATATCATTGTTCAGTAGAATTGCCTTGTGAAGAAATCATATTCCACAATTAACGGGTGTAAAAAATACAAGCTGTATAAAATATGGAAATAGTCCCTGTGATTTTTCCCAAAGGTTTCTGGAGTCATGAATTGGGAATTTAGCTTTAGAAACTAAAACTATTTTTGTGCCATGCTGTAAACATGATTATTTATGCTGTTAAGTTGAGCCTTTTAACATGGGGCTCTATGGGAGCTGACTCACTTTTGGAGCCAGTCTCAAGTGGTCAGTCGAGGAACTGCTGCTCTTGACATTTCCACATTGGCTTCAATTTTCAGCCCGAGATAGCCACTTGCTAGAAGCACATAGTAACTCAAATTCCTCAGAAAATCTGAGGAAATATTTTTAGGGAGTATCATTTGAACTTGAAGTCATAATCAGACTTTACATTACCACTCAGTTCAATGAGGAGTTTGAACTGAAGTTCTTAATTAAATGAAATAAACTCAACTAAAGTATTGTCAAGTATTTAGTTCACAAAAGTATACAAATGTGGGCTTTACCTTGTGGTTATTTCACATTGAGTATTTATCTATTGAATTACAAGAAAGCAGGCGATATATATTGTAATGGAGGCATGAAATTACCAATATCAGGATAGACATTTTTAGCCATATCACCCAGCCCTATGATAACAGAGGGAATGATCATTTGTGTCACTTTTTTTTGAGAGGATTTCTACCAAACAAAGATTTCTTCTTAAGTCTGCAGACTACAATTTGTAGACCAGGACATTTCTACAGCACCACAATACTTTATTCACAATGGCATCTTGACATGTTGACATGTTGCCCTTAACAAATCGTCCTCGTGGTTATTGCGTTAGTCCCAACCTGGTCTCACAGAAACCCGTGAAATAGCCATGGATTTCGCTTAACTCAAAATGTCATATCCCGTGGCTGTTGGTTTGTTCCAAGTCACGTGACTTTCAAGGTCCCAGTGGTCAGAACAAAAAACATGGCGAACAGTTCTCTCATTTTTAGTGAAAAATCTATATTTTGACTTAGTTTCTGCATAAAAATGGATTTTGATCACATTTCTAGCGAGAAATATATGTTTTATTTTCTAAATCTTCACTCAGTGAATGTACATAATCACTTTGTATGTTGGAATAGCCACGGGATATGACTGTCATTAACTTGCATTGTAGCGAAATCCGTGTCAGTTTCACGGAAATTTGAGCGATTCCGTGGCTATTCCACGGATTTTGAGTTAAGCGAAATCCGTGGCTATTTCACGGATTTCTGTGAGACCATGTTGGTTAGTCTAATCTTGCGATTTCGATAACACTTCGCTTACTTGTGCAGCTCTAACTCCGACATGGATCACCAGCTGTTGCGGGAACACCATTGACAATGACATTACATCTAATGCCTTCCCAAACAACGCTGAATCATCATCTCTCATGAAGTGAAAGGAAGAGTCAGACAGAGAGAGGAAGAAGAAGAAGAAGAAGAGAGGGACGTGAGTGTGAGGTGAAAGGAGGAGGAGTAGAGGGGGGGATGGTCAGGGCTGTATCAATATTGCATGCGCTGAGCCAGCAGAGGATGCATACCCATCAGTGGAAGCAGCTGTCATGTATCAGTGATGCAGCCTGTTCCTTAACCAGGACCTTGACAAGCTGTGCAGCCCTCACTGACCAGATAGAAGACACTCGAAGATATATTTACTTCCTGGGCCAGCGTGGCCTCCGGGGAGATAGATATAAATCAGGGAGATGATAAGATGCGACTCCCCGGAGTTTTAATGTATCCTCTCAAGATTTGTGTTGTTGATTTCTGCTAATGGAGGAAAAATTACAGTGAATCCGCTTCATCAGTTAACAGGTTTATTGGTGAGCTCCTGCACAGAGGCCACTGTGACATTGTTGTTGTCTGCAGGGCCACATGTAACTGAGACGGGTGGAACTACAGACCCAGCAACTGGAGCTATAGAGTATCAACCTGAATGGCTGCTGCATACATCCGCTGTGCTTTACACTGTCAGCCTGGGACAGGTGCAAGGACACGGACTCCTACAGTTTACATACTTAAAAGATCTACTAAGGACGTTTTAAAGAGTAGAGATCAAACTTGTGAAATTTAAACTGTCATAAAGTAAAATCTCACTTTGATGCAGGGAAAAGCCTGTAACGCCAAATGTGATGAAGACTGAGAGTGAGGAAAATCTGTGGTTGGAGTTAAGTTTCTCCAGTGGTGGAGGAAGTATTTAAAGCCTTCATGTAAGTGAAAGTACTAATACCACACTGTAAAAATACTCAACAATAAATTAAAGTATTTAATGTTTACATATGTTTAATTATAAGGAAAAATGGGCTTAAAGTATATAAAGTAAATGTTGGAAAACGACCCATGTGACTGCTATACTAATATGATATAATTAGATTATTATAACTCATGTATTAATGTAAAAGCAGGATTTTACTGGTTAAGCTAATTTTGACCTAATTATTTTTTATTGTGAGTTGATCTGCTGATAATTTTCAATTCAACTGATTGTATGGTTTGTAAAAAGTCTTAATAAAATAGTGACATTTTCACAATGTTTGTTTTGTCCAACCAACAGTCCAAACCTCAAAATTATTATTATTATATGTATTAAAAATATTTAAAAAATAAAGCAGTAAACCATGATATTTTCTTCAATCAAAATAGTCACCAAATAATTTATCAATGGACTTATTTTAGCTGTACTCATACATATAACAAAACATAATATTTTATAAACTGTTTATGTTTTTTGTGTGTGCAAAAATCTTAAGTAACTAAAGCTGTTGGACAAGAGTGGAGTAAAAAGTACAATATTTCCCTCTGAGATGTAGTGGAAGTATAAAGTGACATGAAAACTAAATATGCATATAAAGTTCAAACACCTTAAACCTGTAGAAGCAGCCTACAGTACTTGAGTACATGTACGTAGTTACTTTCCACCACAGTGTTCCTCATAAACTCGCCACTTGATAACTTACAGGGCTGTGTGGTTGCGCAGGTGTTACGCAGAGACATTTAACAAACGCACACGTTGTAAGACGCTACTCACCACTCCGAGTAACACTGCTATGAATTTCATCCTGTAGCTCCTCTGCATCCTCTCAGAAGGGTCAGATCAGTCAGATCGGATGCGGCGCAGCGAGATGCGGGTCTCAGTCACTCCGGAGCGAAATCAACTCGGCTGTCATCGCTGCGCTTCTTTGCAGTTAAAGAAAAAGAAAAAAGAAAAAGTCTCCAGGTAACTCTTCGCTGTCAAAGTGTGTATCTCGGTGGGGGAGGAACCGGTCAGTCCAGAAGCTGCGGCTGCACACAGAGTCCAGTCAGGGAGGAAACACGCTGAGATTGACCCATTGGATGTTCGGCTCTGCTGCGCTCTGCTACTGGGCTCATATGACAGACGCGCTCAGCTCAACGGCTTCAGGGAAGGAGCCATCTCCCTCTCCACGCCCACTGCACACACACACACACACACACACACACACAAACAAACACACACACGTTCTTGCTGTTCTTGCTGAGTTGGCAATCCAGCAAACAAAATGTTTATCACCTGACAAATTAAGTCTAGTGTAAATCTTCCGTTTAGCAGACTGCATTGTGCCAACTGAATTGCTGCAAGATAACAATATAATGGATTAAAAGTACTTTTTTCTCTAGGGGTGGTCCTTGCAGCGCAGTGGGCCAGTGTTTGAATCTGGCTCAGAGCCCTTTGCTGCATGTCTGACTGAGCCTGAAAAAGGCCACATAAAAAATGACAACAAACAAACAAAAGTGCTTTTTGTCCTCCAACTTTCACTCCCCTAAACAGCTTTTACAGCTGAGAGGGTTGCAGCTGATTGCTGTCAGCGTGCAGCCTGAAGCGTTAAACTGACCTTGTTTAGTGAAGACAGCAGCTACATCAACACATTTCTCAGGTTTGACTGTGTGAATGCTCCTTTGACACAGAAATCTGAGATCCACACAGGTGTGCATCTACTGATGTTTGCAGCAGAATGCATCCTTCCTCATATTATAAATAGTTAAAGTTTCATTTCTGCTGCGATTATAAAGCAGGTGTTGGTGCTGTAAAAATACAGTGAAAGTGTCAAAACACTCATTTCTCAGAAAAATACACAGCCATAATTCAGGAACTGTGGCTTTTAACTTCCACAATGATGGAAGGTCGCATCCATACTATTTATTCATAGAAAGTGCATCTGCAGTGTCGTTACAGGAACAAGAACGGCACCGGGCTTTGAAGCAAATTTGACATAATGGCCAAACTGTGTAATTACATCTTCCTGGTCCATCATGTGATGCCATGAGACCCAAAGAGACTTTTTTCCCATTAACCTACATGTGTGTGAAAGAGAAATCTGTAAATCTGCAGATGATTTAAGTAAGTACAAACACTTAAATAGCCTTTATTTAAGTCGTTATGTCCTAGAATCTCTGACATTCCCTTTTAGCTGAATCCAGAGTTATTTGGGGTGGGTCGGCGTTAAAGGAAATGCTAGTATGCCAGCTCTGTGGGCCCAAAGAATTAGAAGATCTGGTTCATTTTAGACACGGGAGTCGAACGTTTTGTGCACTGCTGATCAACTTTCATAGGAATGAACAGGGCCCTGCCTCCAATGCTGTGTCCAGTTTTTTTTTTATATACATCCATGGCTGCTACAGCGCTGTTGTAGTCATTCTCTGGCTGCAATGATGGTGCGGAAACACTGACCAATCAAAGCAAAGTGGGCTTTCTTTTCAAGGCAGGCTTAAAGAGACAGATGCTATCACTGAGCGTTTCAGACAGAGGGTGAATACAGGTAAATTCAGGCAGACAGTATGAGAAAAATAATGTGATTTTTGAACATTAAAGCATTAAAATGTGTTCTAGTAGAAACCTGAAATAAAGTAACATGTGCCTTTTAAATCAATGTGAGGTTGTCCTTTCACTCCACAGTTTGTTAAAAACATAATATTATTACAGGGCTTTTTTCTTAAATGTGGTTTCACATGATATCAGAAACACTGCTGCCTTTATGCATAAGAAGAGGCAATCTACTGTTGGATGACGCCAACACACCTGAGGCCAAAACGTTGGCCTGATATAAACCAGCGAACACGTCATGTTCTATTCGGGTTCAGATCATGACCATACATGCCGCCCTGCTCGATGTGCTCATTTTAACGATTGACAAAGTTGTTTGTGAGGTTTATGAGTGATTGTGTTTCACAGTGTTTCCAAACTGACTTTCCCTGCAGCGAATGATAATAATATGCCCCATTATGGCGTTTTATTGTTTTTTGCTTTTAAAACATAGTCCACTTTTTATCTTGGTAACTTTTCAGCAGCCGGAGCACAGTGAGGAGCAGCTGAGTATATTTTTTGTCAGAAAATCATAGTAAAACTACTTATAATAAAGGTAGAAGTTGTGATTTACTGCACATTACTCCATTTTATTGGTATTTGGACCAAAACCTTTGTTAAAATGTCAATATTTGAAACATATTAACATTAATATTATGTAATGATGATTAAACTAGTTGTAAATCAAAGTTTTATTTTGGCGAGTATTATAGACAGAAAAACCTGTTTCCCAAACATACAGATGTTTATTTTTCTCTGGTTTTAAGATGAAAGAATGATGCCTCCGCCTTGTATGTATTATCCTAATGAGACAGTGATTTATGAAGGCCATTTAAGGACTGAGGGCAGTGGGGGACATGAGGAGAGAGAGAGAGGAAGCTGGGCTGCTGTGGGTGGATAAATAATGAATGAGAGAGAAACAGACGGACATAGAAGGAAAAGTCAGTTTAGAGTATTTGGGCTACAATAGATTAATCTAATAATCTAATCTAATTATTCCATATGTAATCACTCTTTAAACATGCTGCCTTTTAATGCGCCGTTACCTTTAAATTTAAGACAAAAAGGTAGAGAGAAATCAAACACCCAACTATGAATAAATCTGGAGGTTCACTTCATTTTTGGAACAAATGTGTTTGCTGGAAGAATAATAAATATTTTTAAATGCGTCAATCTGTATGGACACAAACAAGAGACAAAGACACACTCATACAGTGACACAGATCCACACACACACACACACACATTGACCATCTGTCACCAGTGAGTGGACAGAGGATGGGTGGTCCACGAGACGTTCACTGTCCCATCTCAGGTTCCGAGAAAAGGATTCAGTTCCAGGCAGTCGGTCCTGCGGAAAATTGTGTTTGTGTGTGTATGTGTGTGTGTGTGTGTGTGTGTGTGTGTGTGTGTGTGTATGACTACATCTGTCTCGCTCTAAGCTTTCCATTCTTGCGTATGTCCCATGTTTACATTTTATAATATTATCTGCACACGTGTGTGTCCATCTTCAACATAGGAAAATTGCAACAAATCTTCCAACCCACATGACGACAGTATATAGCTTGTTTGTTCCACATAATGTTTTCAGTTTTAAACACAAGGTTAACATTGTGAAACGGTGATAGTTGATTTTGTTACCTAAACCTAGTTTAGGTAACAAAATGACTTGGTCGGTTTAATGAAAAGATCATGATTTCGGTTAAAATAGATTTGTTTCCTCTGTAACTTAAGTTGCACATGTAAGTTATCCTACATTACTTACATGTCTTAAGTTGAGTTTCAACTGAGCGTTGACTTTTGGTTTTACACGGGGCATGAACAGCATGTTAAAGACATCATGATCGCTGTCTTAAACAAATTTTAATGCTGTAAAACTGTTTAGGTTTAGGATTAGGTACCAAAACCATGTTGCTAAGGTTACGTGGGGAAAAAGTAGGACTACTGGGACATATACACTAACCTTGTGATTAAAAGTCCTGAGTTAATTTTGGCCTTTCACTGTCGCTCATTCCCACCCAATTGTTGACCTACGAGGCTTTTAAGATCATGTTGCTCCATCTACACGCAAAATTTGGTTAAACAGTTACGAATTCCAGTGGATTACTTTTCGTAAGGAAAGCTAAAATGAGAACAGCCTGATTGGTGTAACTCATCCCTCCATCCACTCTATACTGTATATATCTATACTACATGACCTCACTTCTTGGCTAAATGAGACTACAGACGTTGTTGGGGACATTAAACGTCATCACCCCGGACACAGTCAGGAAATCTCTCAATACTCCTCATTACATCCTCTAGTTGTGTTTTTCAGTGCTCTTGCAATGTCTTGTAAACTGTAGATTAGAATAATAAACTAACCACTGGTTAGCTTGTCCCAGACCGTCTGAAGCATAATGGTAGTTACGTTCAAGTCAAGCGACCGTGGAGTAGTTCGCCATAGCATCACGTTAGCTTTTTACTTTTGTCGGCTGCATTTACGCTTCAAACATCATAAAAGTGGTGAAGATTGTGAAGATTATCCTGCTGAACAAAACACGTAAGCATCAGAACCGTGTGTTTGCCAGAGAGCTTATTTTCGGCAATGATCCAAAGTCCAATGCAAGAATTCCATAGGCGAATTCTCAATAGACCCCATGGTGATGCTACTTCAGGGTCGGCCTACAAAAATATGTCGTTTCATTTGCTCTCTACGAGCTGATTGCACAAACAACCTAAGGTATCATGGAGGTCAGTCGAGAAAATTGTTTATCTTTTACCAACACTGACCACTCAGAGAAGCACAAACAGCACGGGCAATGCAATCCACAGCCTCCTTGCAAGCTTTCTTTCTAATGCACTGTAATAGATGGAGAGGCATCATATGACGAGCCAAGGAAGCCCTTAAATTACTCTGAGAGCACTCACACCAATAACTGGCATGAGAGTGATATCATGTTGTGTTCAGAGAGCACTGCAGTGCTGCTGGTGCACTCCTGTTATGTCGTCTATTTGGTAAACAACTTCAAGATCAACAAAGCAGCATCATTAAATGCAATAAAGCTTCGGGCTGGTGAGTCGCTGCAGAAATCCTTAATTTCATTTTGTGCAGGGATAAAAAAAGAAGTTGGGTTCAGAGTGAGCCCCGGACAGGCCAGATGGCAACGAACCCCGCTTCTTCCCGTGGGACTCCCTCATCTGTGCTTTATTGATCTAATCTGTCTATCCCCTTTTTATCCCTGCTCTCCATCCTCTGTTTACTCACTGCCACATCTCATAAAAAAAATTATCAGCGTTCTACATTGTTTGATTTAACATTAAAATCTTCTTCTTTGTCCATTCATCCTCTTCAGAATCGCAGGGTTGTTTCATTGTTTATGGATCATAATCCGATGAGACATTTAACTGTTTCTAGGATGTATAACTGAGTCCACAAATGCACTTAAGGCACACAAATAACAGCATAAAATAAAAAAATAAATGTATTTCTGCTGCAAGTAAAGATGCTTCTTAAAGAGGGTTCTTTTCAGAATGCTGTTATTTCTCTTTACCATGAGCTTTACTCACTTCCCTCCAAAACTCTCAATGAATGAATGAATGAATGAATGTTGTCTGTTGAAGAACTTGTGACCTTTCAACTGTGACCTGACCTGAACCCCGAGACGACACAAGTCCAACAGTGTCGCTGTCATGTTAAAGGCGTGTGTACATGCTTGTCATACATTGTGTTCTCCACTTGTACAGTCACGTCCTCATTCCTATTCAGCATGATGTCCGTGTGTTTGTGTAAATCATGTTTGCTCGTCCTCACTGGATCAATAGAAAAGTATTGATTTCAAAGTTTTTTGTTTCTCTGGTGCTGAAGAGAGCGGACATTGAAGAGACTTTTCAGGGGGGGTGAACAGGCCTTTGTATTGATCAGATTTGAGCAGACGCAGTTGGGTTTTACACACACTGGGGTAAAAATGAGCCTCAGGCTGCTGACTGTCAATGCAGCCCATTATGCATTTAGAGACACACAGATTTGGCTGATATGAAGCAAGTACATGCACTCTCAGGCACAATAGGCACCTGCTTGATTCAGGCTAGAATCTTAGTGGCGCTTTATATTTTATTGCATCACTGTTAAGTAGATTTAAATTTATTGTTTTTAAGAAATGTTATCATTTTTATGTTATCACGCTGTTTCTGTCAATGTTACAGTAACAAATTGAACCAAAAAAGTCAGAATTTTAAATGCACTGACTTTGACATAAAAATCAGACGCCAAATTATTTCCTCCCATTTTTCAAATGCGTGTCATCATGATGTATCTTATGTGTTAATGTTAGACACATCAACTTGTTTACAGTTTAGTCAGCAATTTTTCTGTCCTTTCAGAATATTAGTTTGTATGATTAATGAAATATAACCTGGGAAAACCAGTGACTAAACTCCTTTATGATGACTAAAGCAATGCTGCCCCCTGCTGAGCAGAAGACTCCCAGCTGCTGAAAGTACTTGCAATATATGCAAGGAGATTCTACTAATTATTACAAATTCTAGTGTTTAAATATGAAAAATTGAATATCTGTATTTACATGACATGGTTCAACACAGGATCCTCCCATTATGGGGGGTGTACTCTAGTTTGTCCTTAATCGTTAATTTAAAAAAAATGTTTTAAAAAGAAAAAATCTATAGTGTTAGTAAATAAGATATTTTGATCTAGTTTTTCCAAATTATTTTTAATTTGCTGGATTTGTCATTTATTTATGTTAATATGATGAATGAGGTCGACTTGTGTAGATATCTAAAATATTTATCCACAGATTAAAAAGACCTTAATACTTTCATTATATGTCACTTTGTACTTTTACAGGAGTTAGTTTTGTACTTTTTTCCTACATTCATCTGACAGTTTTACAGTGGCCCATAAAGTTGGAGTAAAATATTTTTTTAAGTCTTTCCATTAAATGAATGTGACAATGTGATTTATTCTTGACAGACAAATCAATCCCTTCCAAACATAATTTCCCAGCTTGGGATAAATAAATTATATCTATCTATCAGTCTATCTATCTATCTATCTATCTATCTATCTATCTATCTATCTATCTATCTATCTATCTATCTATCTATCTATCTATCTATCTATCTATCTATCTATCTATCTATCTATCTATCTATCTATCTATCTATATCACAGTGAAAATAAAACCACAATTAACAGATGATTGTGTCTGAAAACAAAATTGTTCCAACTTTATGGGCGGCCGTGTATATTGATTGGTTAATCGTGAATTGTTTTATCACACTGTTTTGGATGAACCACACCTGCCTTCGTGCAGCCTGTCACCCTCATGATGCACATGATGTATAAATACAGGTGCACTTTCCATCTTTCAAGCATTCTGACCTGACGAAGATCCAAGTAGTCTCAAAACATATTTATTATTAAACTATTGTGGCGTGCAGTAAGTGTGTGCACACTCCTTTAACTCAGAAATACCAGAGTTATACATTTTCTCCAGTAATGATTTGATGTCATAAAATCTGCAGTCATGAATGGTTGATAGTCGTTAAAAATGATTCCCTGTTGTGGATATCATGCCTGCATGCTGGTTTTATCCTGCCTGTAACCCCTGATTCTAACCTAGTAAACTTCCTTTAGACCCTTTCCATCATGTAATGCTGCAGGTGAAAATAAGAGAGTTATTACCAAGATAACCGATTTGTGCAGGGAGCAACATGTGGACCCCACTGATACGTCCATTAGCTGTGACTCTTAAAAAAACACTTTAACATTGAGCAATACAATATGTATTTTTTGTATTTTTAAAGAGAATTCACAATTTAATTCAAGACCATTAGGCAATTGAATGATCTTATTAAAAAAAATCCAAAATGTCCCATTATATTGATTTATATCTATTAATTAATGGCTAATATTTGTTATACATTAAGTTACTTTTTGCCCTTAATGTAGAAAAAATAATAGAAAAACAATACAGTACATTTCTGTAAAATTACTTTTCCCCCTATGGTATAGTAGTATAAGAGTGATGCATACCCATGCATAAGTCAGGTTTTTGTGTCATGCCACAACTGTAATGTTGCAGGATATAACATAGAAAATAATTTTTCAAAACTGAAAAGAGAAAAGAACAAAACTATCTTTAATCAATGGCTTTCTACATCCCTGATCACAACCAACATACTGAAGACAAAATCATAAATTGTAATACAACATAGAAACAATATGCAATATTGCATGGCTGCTGCTGGTGTCCTCTATTTACAGTTTGTACAGTTTCAATGCATACTATGTACTGTATACTAAACACGTCAGTGGAAGAGCTATTAGACTGCGCCATTTGCTGAATTACTTAATTTGGGCAAAGAAAATTATTTTATGTTGGCAAATATGATGAATGAGGTTGACTATGTAGATATCTAAAATATTTATCCACATATTAAATAAAGGAACTTAATACTTACATTTTATGTCACTTTGTACTTTTTCAGGAGTAGGTTTTGTAGGTACCTTTATACACGGCTGCCCATAAAGTTGGAATAAAATATTTTTTATCTGTTCCCATGAAATGATTGTGACAATGTGATTTATTCTTGACAGATAAAGTGTATATCTTCTCAAAACTTTATTAATCGATCTCTTCCAAACATATCACTATGAAAATGAAACCACAATTAACAGAGGATTGTGTCTGAAAGTTATCCAACTTTATTGGTGACAGCATATACATTACAGTATACACACACACACACACACATATATATATATATTTACATATATATACATATATATACAAAATATCTAAAGAGCTCATAAACAATGTGGCACGGTTATAGATTAAACTACACCTAACTGTATACAAAATATTAAAATAGCTCCACCATGCACCAGTAAAATTCATCCAACAATATAATATATATATATATAATGGTATGACACTAACGTGGGTCATTTTTCTACTGCACATGGCGTGTGTAACCATGCATGTGTAAATGTATATATACAGTGTGTGTGTGTGTGTGTGTGTGTGTGTGTGTGTGTGTGTGTGTGTGTGTGTGTGTGTGTGTGTGTGAGAGATAATCTCAGGTAAATGTCAACAGATGCAACACAAAGTGCGCAAGTTGCTACATTGCTGAAAACATGGTTAAAAAAGTGTTTAATATTATTGAATGTGTTGTTTTTCAGTTCAACAGAGCAAAAATAAACCAGTTTTCATTTTCTTTCAGAGGGTGAGTTACCTTTAATATTTCAGTGTCATACTCTAATGTACATATGACTCAATAGTGCATTTGAAAAAACTGTCATGTCCCAGGCTTCAGTTTCAGGTGTTGGTCCGATACAAGATGATGACCATCTTAAAGCGAGAGGACGAGAAGAAAGGAGGAAAAGAAGGTGAAAGGCCTTCATCCAAAGTTACACTCTCCACCCCGGCGCTGTTGAAGGTGAGCGACCCGGCACTGTAATCCAAGCCTTTGTTGTCCTCACAAACAGACATTAAATGTGATAAGATGCTGGTTGGATAATGACACAGACTGGTTTTCTGCACATACCAAGTTGATGTATTTACTATCAATATTATGGGTGAGACCAGAACACGTCGCCCTGTTGGATGTGTGGTTCAGAGAGAATTAGTCCAAGTGTGTGTGTGCGTGTGTGTATGCGCACGTGTGTGTGCATGCGTGTGTGTGTGTGTGTGTGTGTGTGTGTGTGTGTGCACTAGTACCACCCATTATCAGGCAGCACACACACGTGCACACACAGCGGCAGCTTTAAAGAGGTGGTGTTTATAAAGTCACGCTTTTTTGCCATTCTGGGGTCAGTCACTTGTCACTGCCGAGTGCCTGCAG
>NC_081537.1:13893102-13995602 GCF_030273125.1 Centropristis striata
ACACTGACGCCTAAAAATAAATCAGACAAATTGAAGGAACGCCAATAGACTCTGTTACTTATGACCTAATTATGAATCCATTACAGGATGAACAGGAGTTCCACATACACTGTAATAAATTATTCTGTAGTTATTTCATTTTACTTAATATATTTGATAAAATGTATTAAATATAAATGTGTCCTTGATTTTGAGGCAGTTGATTAAGTAACTTTAATATCAAAATGTTTGAGATAGAATCTACTTATTTTGATCACATTAAATATAATCTTTATGTGTATGTAATTCTAAATCAAGAGAATTTTGAATGAATCCAACACAATAGAATTAATCCGTTTTTAATTGACAGGCACTTCCTGTTAAGTTGTTATTAACTCAACTTGTAACGTAGTTAGATTTAATAAATAAAATTGCGTGCAATCTGTTGCCTCAATTTTATTGAGTAGCAATTGTTTATCTTTTTTTTTACAGTGTACGTCATTTCCTGCCTCCTGCACACTCTACCCAGCAGTCACAGCTCACCTCAACCAAACTGAGTATTTCCACTAAGTGAGAACGCGACTGAACTTCGTCTGGACCTGATTCTCCAGACATTACACCTGGTTCTTGTTACAAAACGACTTTAGTCTCACTTTAAGAATACATAATTAGTTCACTTTATTTAGCTTTACAATTACACAATACTGATGCTATTTTACACATAGCACCCAATGAAATGTGTACCCAGGGACGACTGTATATTTTATCTGTTTATTCTCACTCTACATTGTTTGTGCTGATTTTAGATAGATTGAAGTATAACATGCTCCTCCAGGGGTTGAAGAAATTCATCAGCCCCTCATAAAATGTTCCTCTCAGAATAGATAGTCACTCAGGTATAATGGGACCATTTACACTTAAATGAAAAAGGGGGTATTTTGCAGACGAACCTGAAAACAAAAGCCAGCCTTCCAAGAAATTGGACTCATGTTGAACAATTCTGCAAAGCAAGATTTACATTCAATGCCACTGCAGAGTGCTACTATGCAGCAAAGTGTGTGCAGTTTATGTCCCATGAAAAAAAAAGTGGGAGGTGGATGCATGTAGGTCGTGTGACCTCCAAACTGATTTTGTGTCCTGTGTGAGACCTTTTTTTAACCACGATGATGATCTTTTAATCATTAAAGCTACTATGTGTAGAATATGTACTAAACTAAAGCATCTTTAAAATCAGAATCAGATGACATTGGGGTTGTTTTTTTTAAAGGTCATTGATTGAAGTCAGGTTACAGCCACCAGCCAATAACAATTAACAAGTTTTCAACATTGGTCGTGTTTCGTTCAACAAATTTCTATGCACATTTTGAAGATTTGCATGAGGAAAGCTTGATGGAAACACCAAAATAAGATAAAATGGGCATAAAAGTTTTTATAATCACTTGAGGTGATTTTTGTCTTTTTCAAAAAAAATAGAAAATGTGCTAAATGGTCAAGATGAGCTGACTTGAAAGAACAATTATAAGTTGCCCAATTGAATCCAATTCCCTAAGACTTCTCTCCATTTCTCTCGTGGGTGGCCAAAGTTGTCTGATTAGCAACCTCTATTTTGTTGTTGTTTTTTCTATCTTGCGCAATCTCTACTTCTTCTACTGTTCACTGACAGATTAGCCTACAACAATGCATTACACTGCCACCTTCTGACCAAAGTACGTTTATGCAGCTTTGTTTATTTGCTCTTAACCAGTTGATGGACACATCCCTAATTCGTATTTTCTTTAATGTGACATTTCAAATTTCGCTTCAAAATTCGATTAGACTTTAATGGAAACATGGCGATTGTTTCATAAATAATCTAAAAAAAAAAGCATACAACAGATGGCCAATGTAAACAAGGTGTAGTTGTGGGGACATCTGTCGACATGGGAACTGTGGCAAATGACTAGAAAAGTTTTGCACATATGGTAGCCAAGGCTGATGTCACAAGGTCACATGATAGGAGTGTGAGGGTTGGGGGAAGGACACATCGTGACTGATAAGAACCATTCAAATGTGTGCATCTGCAGTCCAAAGGTCACTATTACCACCCAAACAGACTACAACGCAATCCTGGAGCTCTCAAACTAAAAAGGGGGCAAACGTCTTTATTTTAGGGGTTTGGAAAACACTCAAGAAGCGTGCCTAGCGTTAACATAGCCAAAGTTATGAGTTTTAATACCAAAATGTATTAGCATGGATGTAGTTTCAGTTTCCTTGGTGTGGATCTATGTTGGGAGTGAATGGGGTGCATTGGCATCTGTCACTGTGCCTTTTTCTGTTTTTACCACTGGGTGGCGCCAAAGTCAGAAATTCCCAAATTCAACTTTGTGGAGTTTCTCTGACTGATTGTTTTTGTTTCCAAACCATCAAAAACGTCAGCACTGAATGTATAAAAATTTAATCACAAATGGCATCTTCCAATATGAGACTTCTTATTTGGCGAAAAGGTTGTGGAAACAGTAACACAATCTCCTCTCAGGGCAGGAAATACACTATCCATTCCCTCCTTGTCACTCACCCTGATGGGCTGTCTGCCTTAAAAATTATGTCTGGCCTGAGGCTGAGCTACCTGCCTCCCCCCAAGGGTGAGGATAAAACACGAGCAGGAGACTTCTTTCACATGAACACACAGGCTGAAATTGATAAATAAAACATCCCTTGGACCTTTTTGTTGTCTTGACATCAAAGAAGTCCATGTTGTAACATTACAAGTGAGCAGAAGTGTGGGATCAACTCCTGGAAAGTTAAAACTTTTTCAGAATAAGCCATAAAACCAGAACGCTGAGTCTTACTCTGTGGTTAAATTGGAGAAGGCAGTCTCTTTCCAACCTGTGTTATTAGTGCTTTCTGGGTCATAATCAACATCTTTTCATCAAAGAGTCCAAGATGCTACTTTGATGTTTGCCAACAACTCAGAAAATGAAAAGCTTGGTTCAGCCCTGATTGGAGGATCCTCCCTCTTTAAATCATGCACCTTGTTTGTTGATATTATTTGGCCATGCTGCCGGCCATGATGAGTGGACCGGACAACAGAATTTGCATTCACCTTGAGCTCAGAGCTAAATACATTCTTTCTGTGCCAGATTGTGTCGTTGAAAAGGTCTAGCTCTCAATATGGAAGCTGGCCGGCTGTGTTATTGGCAACTTGTCATTTCTGTCCACCTTTGTCCGTCTTACATTTAAGCCATGTAGTTGGCATTATGGTGACAGCTAACAACAAGCGAGCAGGATTCACTGTCTTGTTCAAGGACACTGGGGATAACTCTTGGAGAAAATGGCTGTTGTGGGAGATCGAAACATTGACTTTACAATAATGAGCATTACATCTACAGCCATAGACAACCTCCATCTCACCTTTCCTTTCTTTTTACCTCTTTCTCTGTCTCCTTCTCGTGCTTTATCTATCCTGTCAAAGGAATACGACTGAAAAAGAAGACATGGATGTACTTCTGCTGTTCGACTCTGTACCTTTTAAACATTTAATTTGGCTTTGACCGAGAAAGAAAGAAATAATCTCAACAACTCAAGGGCAAACAAGGCACAATATTCAAAAGAAAAAGTTTACTACTGCACCATCCCTGAAAAGTTAGCTGCACTGGAAACTTAGTGACAAAAAGGTATAAACATACCATAAGTTTCGATGTAAAGACTTCATTCTTGTTTGTCCTCTTCAGCTATGTCTTGTTTACAGCGTGGATTTAATTAAATCTGGGATTTTTTTTTAACCATAGCTTTATTTCCTTTCTACTGTCTAAATGTGTGTTTGTAAAACAAATATAAGCTCACACATGAACATTATTACGCATCTTCCTCATGAACATCAAGGTTTAAACAGGGGAAAAAATATCATGATCAAGAATTCCACTATTTTATTTTCATGGCCTAGGAAAGTTCAATTAATATTTGTTTCTCAAAGCCAGAAACCAGAGAAGTAAATCTTGTGATCATCAGATACAAAGTTTGGAGTTGCTCCATAGACAACGATCCTAATGCCAGAACATTTTAGTATTCTTGCCTTAACTTTCTTATTTTCGCTCTAAAAGCAGTTACATAAAAATACATTTGTGAAATACTGCACATTCTGGACTACTCTTAAATTCTAAGAAAATTGGTGAACATGTTTGTCTCCCATTCACGTGAACACGTGAATGGGAGACAAATTCTGAAGACGCACAGAATGTTTTTTTCTTTGCACAAATGAGCTTCATTTTCTTTTTAGCATTCTCAGTTTGAAACATAAAAATGTACCCAAAGACATGTTGCTTGGTGCTTGCTGATGTGCTTTATAACATCTTTATAACAATTTTCACATCAATATGCTGTTTAGTACAGCAATTTTTTTCAAACCACTTGTGGACCCACAGTAGGGGAAGGGGAGCAACCGCCTCAGTTGGGTAGTGTGTTGGGTAGTGTATCCGAAACATACATACTATTTATTCACACAGAAGTATGTTTAATGATAATACACATTGTCTAGGAAGCAGACTGGTAACGCTTTATAATAAGGTCCTTAATAACCATTAATTAACAAGTAATAAGGCATTGTTCTCGCTTTAGATCCGGTAGTTGCAAAAAGCATAGTTAACTTATAGTTAACTTAGATGAGCAATAAAGTATATTTTAATATCAATAAGAAAACAAAATAAGATTAATAAAGGCATGGCAAAGACATAATGGGTGGGTCATGGGTGTTTGTAATGCCATTATTAACACTTATATAAGCTTATAAACACACAATAATGTTAATAAGCATCTTGTAAGGACTTACAAGGGCCTTATTACTTGTTAATTCATGGTTATTACAAGGACCTTAATATAAACGTTACCAGCAGACTTAATAATCATCGTTTCATCACTCTAGTTTTTGGATTTGAGAGTGGTGCTCATGTTCACAAATATTTTGGACTGTCTGCCTAATAACATTTATACATTTTGAAAATGGTTAAGGTTGGGTTTAGGCTAAAGTTAGATTGGTGTGATATATGTAGTGATGCCTTAAGTCAATACAATGCCTTCAAAAGTATGACTAACTTGCATTTGAGGCAGAAATTTCATTATTTGCAGCCTGAAGTGCCATTCAAATAGGCATCAAGTAAATTCTACATTATAGCATTTGACATGACAAATCCATCCGGTTAGGAGCTTAATTTACACACCACACGATGATGACATTCATGAAATAAGCTGATTAAGAAAGGCTATGATTAGAAACACAGCAGCTTTAATATGTTCCACCTATAGAGTGATCAGAAATATTGAGATGATAACTGGCATCCTGTGGGGAAAAGGCTCACAACAGGATACAAATATCCTCAGTACAATACCACGTACTGGGTCACACTTAGCATGTGGGGAACATGTGGAACTCTGAACACTGAATCAGATCCTCCATGTGTGAGCTCAGTGTTCAGATTATATAGGGTATGTGGCCTGTCACCATGATATTGCTTCTCTGACAGCAACAAAGCACAAGCATGTATTTTTTCCCCAAAAATCATGAGAGAAGAATGAGGTACAAGTACAATGGAAGTGCATCACTGTGTTTTTACAGTAAATTAATGTGTGGCTTACTTTTTTGACATCCAAACTCTTGTCAAGTTGAAAAGAAGACACTTGGAAAGAGCTCAGTGAGGATGTGATTCCTTTGAGCCGCAAAACAACCCAAATATTTGATCACTTACAAGTACAGTACATAGAAATACATTTCGCTGTGATTCAAAGTGCACATTTCACTTGAAACACATTTTACAATCCGCTGTTTAAAATGTATTCTCAGCTGTTACATCCTGTTAATCCTCATATCAGCTCAGCCAGTCAGCTTCAGACCTCGAGAATAATTTCAGTTCAGTAAATAAAAGCAAGCAGTGCACAATTCAATGCAGTGACTCAGGGCTGGGTCTTAAAAAGAAGCTGGACACATTGTACACCATAATTCCTATAATAACTCAACTCATCTCTTTGTCTCTTTGTCTTGTTGCAAGGTTAATCTTGAATGCATTTCATTACAACATAATCACAGGCATGAATAATACAAATGTATTAATGGTTTTACTTAACATTGGCTTTTTGGGAAATATTAATACTTTTTGCGTTCTTGCTAGAGTTGTATGAGGACAGTGATACCACTTTCGCTATCTAGATCCATATTGATGTTTGTTTTTGGTTGGCGACCTCTAGTGGCCATAGTAATTATGACGGGACGGAGAGAAAGTGAGGAAGTGAGGGAACTTAGGGCTGGGCCAAATCCCAGAATGTTTATCTGGTATTTAAAAAAATAAACAGTCTATATGAAATTACCACATGGCAAAGCCTATTTTTGTATACTCCATATTCAATGTTAGAAGTAAAATTGCACCTCTTTGTTTTACAGGGATCAGAACATAAAGCATCATCCAAACCAGCTGTTTCCTTCTTTTTCTTTTTACATTACAATAGCCATTAAATAAATAAAAAGATACACAATAGACATTTTCATATTTACTCATTCATTCATTATTCTTAACCCCAGCTGACATGGGGCGAGAGGCGGGGTACACCCTAAACAGGTCGCCAGACTATCACAGGGCTGACACATTTTCATGTTGTTTTGACGATATATATCTTTATATTTCCAAGCCCTAAGGTGATTTAGTATAAATCACCTTTAGTATACAGTACAGGCCAAAAGTTTGGACACACACCTTCTCATTCAATGCGTTTTCTTTATTTTCATGACTATTTACATTGTAGATTCTCACTGAAGGCATCAAAACTATGAATGAACACATATGGAATTATGTACTTAACAAAAAAGTGTGAAATAACTGAAAACATGTCTTGTATTTTAGATTCCTCAAAGTAACCACCCTTTGCTTACTAGAATATAAGACATGTTTTCAGTTATTTCACACTTTTTTGTTAAGTACATAATTCCACATGTGTTCATTAACAGTTTTGATGAATCTACAATGTAAATAGTCATGAAAATAAAGGAAACACATTGAATGAGAAGGTGTGTCCAAACTTTTGGCCTGTACTGTATATAAATCACCTGGGGAAAAAACACAAGATTTTGGTCCTGGTGACCAGTGTTCGAATTCCCTGTGAAACCAAAACTCAATGTTTGTTATATAGTCTTTATAGGGCACTCACTGAAGTACTGAAGTACTGAAGTACTGAAGAAATGGAAAATTTTAACCGAACCAAGTGTTACTGGAGGATATTACAAGACTTTTACTTTTGTGACTTTTTTGAAAATGTTCAATTTTATATATTGCAAATCAAGGTCGATTGAGTTATGATTATTATTATTATTATTATTTTTTAATTACATCACCTATGTAACTGTATCCATACAGAAGTAGTTGTTTTAACCCTCATCTTTTTCCTTATCTTAATCAAGTCATTTCCTTGCCCAAACTAAACCAAGTAGCTCAGTTCACAACGTTTAAAACGTTATTAAAACAGCAACCAACATTATTAAAACAGCAATAGTGCGACCGCTTTACAACGTAAAATAGATACATCATATTCATATAGGATATCATGAGAACCGTTCATCAGAGATGGATTGAAAAGTGTTGCGTTACTTTGTATGAGCCACTAGTTTTCAAAGTCCATTTAACTTTCCCGTCTGTGGAACAACTTTCTCAATGATATTTTCATTGTGAACATATTTGTCATCTGTAACTATGGAGACTAATCTATCAGCATGTAGTATACACTGTGTCTATTCATGCAACTATTTATACTCCCTACTCGATTATATTCTGGGCAGAAAACAAATCCTCTTTTGGATTTTGTCCACGGTGGTTTGTGCATCCCAAAATTCACTTCCATTATTTTAGCAGCCAAACTCATTTTGTGCTTTAAGTGAACCTCCACATGCTGGTTTGGGTACCTGCCAAAGTGGCTGGTAGAAGTAGACGAAGCTTAACAATCGCAGTCAGAATTTACTAGCATTTATTGACTGCTGGCTCATATTACTTTCCCACACTGTACTTTATGTTGGATGGAATTGGAAACACTATGAAAACAGACACTTCATACATTACTATGCAAACTAAAACCTGCCAACAATATCTTGCTATCACGTTTTCTGTGTGTTTTGTTCTATTTCTTGTCCTATCTATCTCCTCCTCCTACCTGCATGTATAATCCTTTGTTCTCCACAAAGAACTTTGTGACAAGCCTGTTTATGAAAAAGGCTTTATAAATAAATTTGTCTGACACCAATATCTCCAGAATAATTTAGCAACGCATTTAAATCAGCCAGTGACCTAACTTAGGATGCTGCACCAGTTTTTGAGGAAAGCCAAAGCAGAAAAGTAAAGGCTTGAAGGAAAACAATTTTCTCTCTGACAGCAGCAGCAGCAGCCGCCTTAGGGTCAGACAGATAACTCTGCGTTAGTTCATTCAGGAAACAGTTTGGCTCCATTTGGGACACTATTTCATCCAAATTTCATCACAAATCATCATGACAGAAGATGCAACACCAAGACATACCTTTTATGTCTTATTATTACCATGCGTTCGTTTCAGAAATCATCCCACAGATCACCACAATCAATCTTCTTCTTTCAAACATTTACTGTAATCCTATCAATCTATTACTTTCCGAAGTGTGTTATTACATCAACCTTCAGTTTCAGTTTAAAAACGAAGGATGATCGGAGTCTTCTGGATAACCCTCTGGGTCAAACGTACAAGTTTGTCGAAGATGATGATCTGGGTTTGATCGAGTCCAGGATGCTCTGTTCTTCCATCTGAAATTTCACCGCAAATCAACATGACAGAAGGCAGAATAGGAGGATGAAGTGAATAAATAAAAGGAGGAGTTGGTGGGAGACAGAAGGGGGAATTAATAAAAGAGGAGGTGGTGGTGGTGGCGAATGTCAGACTGGGAGTGACTCAGCTCCAGAGCCTCCCAAATCACTTTGCTTGGAAAAAGATAAGACAATAATACGATCATCTTGGTTTTGTTTGTGTGTGTAATGCTTGGATGATTGTGTGTACACTTGTGTTACACATTTTATTGTGGGTGTGGATGTGTACACCTAAATGTAAATTCATAAATTAGGTTTGTGTATTAGAGAGAGAAGTTTCTGTTATACCTCTAAGAAGAAAGTTAGCCCTAAGTCCACACTTCGTATGACCTGAAGGGAACTCTGTTGTGTGTTTGTGTGTATTTGTGTGTGTGTGTTTGTGTGTGTGTGTGTGTGTGTGTGTGTGTTTGTGTGTGTGTGTGTGTGTGTGTGTGTGTGTGTGTGTGTGTGTGTGCCCATATACTTCTCCTTCAATGTGAAACTCATGATTCTCCATAAAAGCCTGTTTTTATTGTTCATTTGTGCATGAACACGTACTTACTGTAATGGGGGAAAACATTTGTTAGAGTGTGAGCATGTGGTTTTTGCACAAAAGTGTGTGTGTGTGTATGTGTGTGTGTGTGTGTGTGTATGTGTGCAAGTGCGTGTGTGTTTTTCTGTGTGTGCGTGCCATACAGATTAGCTTCTGATCCCTGCGTAAACCAGAAATCAATAGGTCTGAGTCTGTATTCAGACGGTTAGACAGACAGTTCTGCTTCAAAACATCCAAACATCACCTCTACTCCACATTCAGAGCACACCAATGTATTTCTGACATCTATGAAAGACAGAGAGAGAGGAAAAGAGAGGCAAGAGTGGGCAAAAACAAAAAAGAGCAGGAGGGAACAGGTCTATTTTTGACATCGGTAAAAGATGTGGAGCACAACACAAAGACAGACAGACGGACGGAGAGTGACGGAGCAGGAGACATCAACTCTGTTTCTCTCATTGGATAATAGAAACAGAGAGGGAGAGAGAGAGAGAGAGAGAGAGAGAGAGAGGGAGAGTGGAGAAAGAGGCAGAAAAAACACAGATACATAGTGTCGAGCAGTTTTTGACATCTACAAAGACGAAGAGAGGCCTTTCAAGCTGTAACCCCTGTTGACAAAGACAGGAAGAGACAGAGGGGTCAGAGTCAAGACATCTGAACAATAATACAAAGCAGAAAACAGTTTCTAGTTTGTTGTGCTGCACAACTCTAATGCACGCCATGTAGCATTAATGGTAGCCTATACTTACTGGAACAATTTAATGGAGTTAATTGTTGTTATTGTCGGTATTGCCTTGACATATCACAATTTTACTTTATTTCACAAAAGCTTTTATTTTAGCTGCTCTTAGCGGGGTTTGGCCACACTAAGTGGTACAATGGAAATCATCTGCAGAATTTTATGAAACACAAAATAAAAAAGATAGAAGAGAATACAGCAATAGTTGGTAAATTATTGCAGCCTACAGTAGCTGGTGAGCCAATGCCTAGGAAGCATAGACTGTATAAATGATGAACGTAGTGATCGTGACGTCACCCGTTGGTTTGTGGACTGCCCGTTTGAGGCATCGAGTTCAGCATTTCACTGGTCGCCATATTGTTTTCGGAAATGGGGAGCCGACCATATTTGGACTGTGGAGGCGCGAGAGGGATCTGACGACACTGACTACACTCTACAACAACATGACTGAGTGAAGCCGCTGCTAATGCATATATATATATATATATATATATATATATATATATGCATTATGGATATGCATTATTCTGCCTCTCTTCTGATGACAGCTCACCTTGTTAACTGTGAACTGTCAATCAGAGGTAGCCACGCCCCAAATCATATGACTCTTTATCTTCTATTTTCTTCTAAATGGGGCCATTATTTACACTATTAACACTATAACAGTATTATCAAATGGTCTTGAATACATTTTTTTTTACTACCGATTGAAACCATAGAGGTAATAAATCAAGTGAGAAGCTTTCTCATTTTGTATTGAAATGAATGGACCAAAATGCTTCTGCAGCGTTCGTTAGTGCCCTCTGTTGGAATTTTCGGTAGAATGCAGCTTAAGGCACATAAGGTTGCCACTTGCTAGGAAGAAGCTACATGAACATTCTACCATAGTGGGGCGGATTAGCTCAATATTTTACAACAATCGTTCACTTTGTGATAAAAGCATGAAATTTGGTAGATGTGTTGGTGAATATGTTTCAAACAAATCTGGATATTGGGCCACCTCAAAAGCGCCCCCTAGTGGCCGTGGCAGGCATTTGTTATACGAATAAATCAATGATGAATAAAAACTGCCCTTTTAATAATACCAACTGGTGATGAATTGTATATTTTTGGAAAGCCTGATTAGTCACCTTTACAACGAGGTACAGCTTGTAAGGATCGTGCATTCATGGAATGAGCAACGGGGCTAAACGTGTGGGTAGCACCCCCCAAAAATGTGCATCCCCTGTGGGGCGGATTAGTTCAATAAATCACAAGAATTGTTTATTTTGTGATAGAAGCACACAATTTGGTGGATGTGTTGGTGGATTTGTTTCAAACAAATCTGTATATTAGGCCATCGCAAATTCCAAGATGGCGGCCATTTTTCAAGATGGCCGACACCTTAGTGGAGCAATTGAATGATATAATGGTTTATTTGGTGATACAAGCATACAAATTGGCATGAGCAGTATCTATGGGTCACTTGACAATAAGCCACCCACAGTTACTTGGGTTGACAAAAAAACACTCCCAGCCACTTGAAATTTCTATTTTCAAGATGGCCGCCCCCTGGATCCTCAAAAGATCAATTTTCTCATAGAAATGTATTGGGATTTAGATTATTCTGGAAAACAAGTTTTAAAACATCATAATACAGTTGTGTTGAGTTGTTGATCATAGACAGATTAGACAAGAGTGAGTATCTGCACTACCAGGGCACACTGGTGATATATGACTGCTGTTAAACTCAGAGTGGGGTTCAGTGTCAGCCAATTGTAAAGTTAGTCATAGAACAGACGACAACTCTCTGAGTAGTTTGAGTTAACCGGGTGGTGTACAGATCGTACAGGGTAAAAATGGCATTGGATCCAATCCAATCCAATCCACTTTATTTATATAGCACAATTTTAGCAAACACAAGGTTTCCAAAGTGCTGCACAAACAATAAATACATAACACAATACAAAGAGATGTAGTAAACAATAGATCAGTAAGATGCAATAAATTAAAAATGGGATAAAAATAAATAAAATAAAATGTAAAATGTACTGCCCGCACAAAATAAAATATGCATGAATACAATAAAAACAAAAAAAATCATAAAATCATAAAATCAACATAAAATCAACACTCTACGTGGTGTTAAAAGCCAACGAGAAGAGGTGGGTTTTAAGAAGAGATTTAAAATGAGACAGTGAGGAGGCCTGTCTGATGTGCAGCGGCAATTCATTCCACAGTTTTGGAGCTGCAATGGCAAAAGCTCGTTCCCCTCTGAGCTTCAGCCTAGCTCTTGGCACTCTCAGGAGAAGCTGGTCAGCTGACCTGAGAGAGCGGGTAGGAGAGTAGGGGTGCAGCAGCTCAGAGAGGTAAGGAGGAGCAAGACCATTTAAAGCTTTAAAAGCAAATAAAATAATTTTAAAATGAATCCTAAAATGAACGGGCAGCCAGTGCAGTGAAGCTAAAACAGGTGAAATGTGCTCATACTTTGGATGAACGATTGGACTAAGTGTAGGGTTAAGGCATGAACTTAGTTGTATCCCATACATCAAAGTGCTTATTAAAAGGTGGTAAAAGGATAAACCCTCGGCCTCTGCCTTTGAATTTGCTGCAGACATTGCAGAAGCCATCATAACAGCAGGACACCAAGATCATACTGGTTATAATACCATTGCAAGAAATCTTCCATTATTTCATAAAATAAATGCTCTGCCTATCTTACGTAGTCCAACCCGACTAGATGAAGGTGATGGCATAGAAAGCACATTGACAAGAAACAGAGCAAAATATCATTCAAGCTGTAAACTTATGTTCAACAACACACAGCTGGAAAGGGCCCAAAAGAGAGCATCTACTGCTGCTAAAGACACTAAAGATACCAAAGATATCCATGTCAAGAGGTCAAGAAGATCCCAGACCTCTTATGAGGCTGGATATGTGTGGGGACAGGCATTGAAAAGAGACATCCACAAATGCCGAGCCCGTCCGACTGGGGATGGGTAAACAGGACAAGGAGTGGAAAGTCTTCTGGACTCCACTTCCACCTATTGCGGAGAGTTGTTGGGAGTTGACAAAATGTGGGTGCACCAAGGCTTGTACTGGAAAGTGTAAGTGCTACAGATATGGACTCAGTTGCACATGCCTATGTATTGCCCCTGCTAGAACTTATTTGCTTGTTTCTTTTGCCGGTGTTATTCCTTGTTGTCCTTTGTGTTTTCAAGTGTAGGCCTATGGCTCGGCTTCCCCTCGCCTATTTTGTCACCAGCCTACTACTGTGACATGTTCAGTTTTTACTTTGTAACATTGCTTTCACATATTCAGTTTAGTTCCCTAGTATAGTTTCAGATACTGTTTGTCATGGGTCCGTGTCAGCCAGAGCTGCTGTTGCCTCTGGATCTGTCATCATTGCCATTCAGTATTAACCATTGCTCAATAATTATTTTGGAGCACTGTCCGTTCAGCACCACAACTGTGTTTCCCCACCCCTGAGTATTTATTTGGCATGTTTAATGGCAGTAGTAATGGTTAGTTATAAAAAAAGTAATTTAAAAAAGTATTTAAAAAAGCCCTCATGGTAAGGGAGCCTGTGTACCTCGGTGAACCCGGAGAGCTACGCCGGTGGGAGGGAACTCCTGTCAGGTTTTACCAAACTGGACAGGTCGTGGGCAAGGAGTCAGACAAAGCACAGTCAAACAACCTCTCTTGAGGAACCCAATACATTTCTATGAGGAAATTCATAATTTAAAGGTCCACATGGCAGGCGGCAGTCCTGAAAAAAAGAATTGCCGCCTTGAAATTTCCAGTAGCTGTGGCTGGCTTATTGTCAAGTGACCCACAGATACTGCTCATGCCAGTTTTTATGCGTATATCACCCAATAAACCATTGTATCACTTAACTGCTCCACTAAGGTGTCGGCCATCTTGAAAAACGGCCGCTATCTTGGAATTTCAAGTAACTGTGCGTTGCTTATTGTCAAGTGACCTACAGATACTGCTCATGCCAATTTTTATGCTTGTATCACCAAATAAACCATTATGTAATTGAATTGCGCCACTAAGGTGTCGGCCATCTTGAAAAATGGCCGCCATCTTACAATTTCAAATGTCTCGGACAATTTTTTTGTTAAGTGACCCACAGATACTGCTCATGCCAATTTTTATGCTTGTGTCACCAAATAAACCATTATATCATTCAATTGCTTCACTAAAGTGTCGGCCATCTTGAAAAATAGCTGCCATCTTGGAATTTCAAGTAACTGTGGGTGGGTTATTGTCAAGTGACCAACAGAGACTGCTCATGCCAATTTGTATGCTTGTATCACACAAATAAACCATTATATCACTTAACCGCTCCACTTGGGTGTCGGCCATCTTGAAAAATGGCCGCCATCTTAAAATTTTAAATGTCTCAGACAATTTTCTTGTCAAGTGACCCATGGAGAGTGTTCATGCCAATTTTCACGCTTGTATCATAAACTGAAAGATTATATCACTTAGCCGCTCCACTAACAGAAGAATACAAGCCAAAGAGGAGGCCGTAGCCTGTGAATGGGAATATCAAGACCTAATAAAATGTTATACAAAGTTAATGTTCTTTTCTATTAGACTGTAATAAAGCTTTTGTCACTTTAACATGTCTCTAAATTATATTTGTGGTGCAGAAAACATGAAACAGCAGCTGTAGGGTAGGCAAAGCATTCCACGGCAGTAACCACCGGCGGCCATTTTTAAAAATGGCCGCCACAGCCATCAGCATTTTTTTTTGCGATGGCCCAATATCCAGATTCATTAAACATGTATTCAGCAATGAGTGTACCAAATTTGATGCTTTTATCACAAAATGAACGATTGTTCAGCTAATCCGCCCCACTACCATTAGTTAATCCCTCTAAGTTTTTTAAATAGTAGCCTATTTATATCTTTTTTACTGAACCAATTTGGAATTATGGAATGCCATAATCTTCCATAATGGCCATTCAATTGCATACATGCTGCATTTCAAAAGCCAACAAAAGGAGTTAATCAAATTGTTATCAGCAAACTCCACTACATCTTTAAAAGAACAGGGCCTTTAGTTATCTTGCATTAAAGTGAATTGCTGGATAATAATTTGAATCAATGTATTCATGTCACACAAAAATATACATCTAATTCAATTCAGGTTTGAGTCAAATGGTTAAAAAATCATTTCACTCACAAAAAAGGGGCAAAAAAATTTCACCATGCCAGGACGGTTGAAGGCATTCGGGTTGGCCGGCTCTGTCAATGAGGTGTCCCTTATTCATTTTTCAGGGAGTTGGCAACCCTAGCAGCAATAGACCTACGCATAAAAATGGCCGCTGCTCTGACCATCCTGCTTTGATGATTTGAGTCCAGATGTCCATTCTACTCTTATTCCATTTCTGTGGTTCACAAAATAAATTATATAAACTCATTATTGTCTATAAACCATGGCACTTTTATGCAGCAATATATACTCCAGTAAAGCAGGTTTATAAAGAAGTGCATAATGCAACGCAGCTATTAAACTACAATATCACTCCATTTGCTCGCAGATCAGCACTAAGAAAGATTGCTATTAAGACCTGAAGTGAAACAGGAATTTCTGGGTTCTGTTCAAAAAGTAAGAAAACCTCCTTCAAAACCACATTGACATTTGTAACCATGCTAATAACTGACACTAAATGCTTAGAGCAGTGCTCTGTATGTTGAGTACAGAGAGAAGGACATGTCCATTAGGACCTCTACACCCAGTCCCACACCAGGGACAACTTCATCCCACAGGCCATAAGACTTCTAAACTATTGAGTTCATCACTTGACACTTAACCATGTATATACTTTTACATACTATTTTCCAACTGTTTACACCTCTGTTTATATATACATATATGTATTGTCATTAAGAATATACATGACTTAATTTGCAATTTAAATTACTTTATTATGCATAATATTGACATATTTTACCCCCTATCTTATCTTGTACTTTTTATGTTTAGATTCTCAGTTTGTTTTTAACTGTGTGACCTCCTTTTAATTTTTATATACATATTTATTTAGCATTGTTGGAGGCATCTTGAGATTTTCATTGCCAACGACAGCTTCTCTCTAATTCTTTAGCATATAATAAATAAAGAACTTGAACTTGAACCATTTCCCATAAGCCCTAGACATTCATGGGCTATAAACGTCTCGGCTTAACAGAAGAGGCGAGTCCATGACTGGGTTGAGGGGCATTGCAATATTAAAATGGTTCTTTCTGTGGGAGGCATTTACATTTGCTTAGCAAAAAAAGTTTGCATTTTTGCAGTATTACATATAATGTCATAAAAGCTTGCAGTTTGCACTGTGGTTGGTGCTAGAGGAGAGGTCATTGGGTCATTACAAATCCAATAGATGCATTTACACATATATTAAGCTATACGTGTTCTGTACAGCTGGGAGTTGCAGCCTGACAACATGCTAATGGAAAAAGTCAGTTAGATTAAACTTTAGCTTGGTATGATATACAGACTGTTTCATGGAATTTGTTTATGTTTAAGATGACTTGTTGTGAACTGAGTGGTAGCTCAAGATGAATTGTCACTAAGATCATCAGGATTCAAACTTTGGGGTTATGGATTTCTGTGCCACACTTTTATCACAATCCAGTTGTTGAGATATTTCCCTCTGGAACAAAGTGACTGATGGACTGACAGGCTGGCTGACTGACCAAGCAACATTGCCATCCCTCTAAAAAAAAAAAGGATGAAAAAACAGGCAGTATCATACTCTTGCCAAAATCTGCACTCACACACGCACACGCACGCAAACTCAAGGATAACAGGATGAGATGAAATGCACTCACATGCATGTACGCTGATCAGTCACAGACACAAAGACGTGTACTTGTTTGCATATGGATGTGAACAGGTACAGGACACGCACACACACACACACACACACACACACACACACACACACACACACACACACACACGCACACACACACACACACACACACACACACACACTGTGCAGGGATATGGTATGCTGAGCCAACACTGACTCAAAGGGACTGGCAACGCTTGGTTGACTGGCTGGCAGAGACAGTGGGATTGGCGTAAGGTGATTGAATGAATCCGTTGCTGTAACAATGAGAATGTGGTTTTCGGGCATTATTTTATGGGGAAAATGAAAATCACATTATGCTGTGAATCAGGTTGAACTGTTTCAACTCCAGCTGAACTAAACTCGCCCTGCAGAGCTTTCCTGCTGAGTATATGTAAAGTCCTCTGCATCACAATGAAGAACCACCAATTGGGACCTATTATCTACAAAATGAATATACATTATTGCTAGGCTGTCCACTTGTAGCTCTAATATTCTTAAAACTAGGGAATATATATTATGCAGATTTATAGAGAATGAAGGGAATGAAGAAACATCTTTGACTCTGATGCAGTGGAATGATGCAAGCCATTGATGATGGATTGAGTTTATGCAAAGACGCCCTCAGTGGAGAAGAATAGGTGAAGACGGTGTGGAGAGATGACTCTGGGACCTCCGACAGATGGCTGAACAGAAGAGATGAGCAGGGAAACGTTTGTGGTGCTGGCAAAGGGCAAGTTTGAATAGTTGTTGGACATGATTGGTTTTCCCCCCACGGGGTAAAATAGGTTTGGTGAGCTGTGTGTTAAAGCGTGCACTGCTGTGGGGGAAGTGTCAGTAGAGTATGTGAATCACTCTTCCCAAAAACTTTTGGTCATGAATTCCAAATGTGTTGCACACTCACTGTGTGTGTGCAGTTGTTGATGCAGAAAAAGGGGTCAGGCAGAGCTGATTCTTTCTCCCCTTTTCCTCAAGTCGTTCCTCTCCTCCTCGGTCCTCTCGCTCCTGAGATCTTACTTACAGAGCCACTTACACACACTAAAAAAAGAGTATATTTTTTAACCACGTTATTGTTGGATTCACATGTAACAACCGTCGCATCCCTCTGAAGTGACCCAAAAGGAACCAAGGCCTGTCTTCTGCCAAGTTCAGCTGGCAGTGGATCCAAAACCCATCACCGTTGCACCACCTGTGCACCCGTGGCTTTGTGCGTGGATCTGGCAGTTCTGACACTAAACCAACATCAAGACACATTAATGGGAAGAAAACTAGTTTCACTATAATGATGCAATTGCAGCTGCACAGATGATAGCTCCATAAGCACCAAGTGTCAGATTTACATGTAGTGTGGGGATCCTGACTATGAAAGGTATTATTAAGTGCCAATAAACAGACCCACAGAAATAAAAATAACTAACTAACTGAGCTGAACAGGAAAAACAGACATGGGTGCAAAACATGGAGGAAGATGTACATAGCAAAATATTTTTTACTGCAAGTATTTTACTTGAATAAATGCCTGTTTGACAACACACATAAAACAAAAAGCATTTTTTTCTAACACCACAAAAATGTCTTCATAGCATCAAGTAGCCTGACATACATTTTGACTATCCATTTGCACCAATTTGAACAAAAACGATTAACAGGAGTCTCTGTGCATCGTTGTGAATTTAAAAATAAACATACCAATAGCTTCAGTAAATTAAAAATGTATCTATTAAATAAATTTCAGCAATATACCAATTGACAATTGACATTTTAGATCTAAACAAAAATACACAGAGAACAAGTTACAAAGACTTGGAAAACAACAACAACAACAACAACAACAACAACAACAACAACAACAACAACAACAACAACAACAACAACCCTAAACAGAAGAGGCCCCAAAAGAAGAAAAAACAAAAACAAGAACAAGACACCTTTAATTGGAAATACTAACCTGTGCCAGTAATAGCCACAAATATGTAGTTACTTTTTACATTTAAAAAACCCAAACTTATCACATTCTTATATGATATAATGCTATAATATAGTAATCCCAAATATCTAAAAGAAGTGGCTACAACATTAAAATGCACGCACATTAAATAATATGAAATCATATAATAATGCTAATCTATACATTTAAAAAGGATCCATTCTGTCTAATTAGTGAACTACTTTTTAAATGTATATATTAGACATTTAGCTGATAACACTTCTGTACTGTTACTTGGGTAATATTTTGAGTTCATGACTTTTACTTGTAATGGAGTATTTTTTAATATTAGACTAGCATTTCTAGTCTACCTAGCTAATTAAAATGTTTTTCGTGTCTGATTCTTGTAGAAAACACTTTTCTTAGTTGCCATAGTAACATGTATTATAATCAGTCAGCAGGTGTGCCCATGATGCTCTCCTATCACTCAGTAATGGAGCCGGGAGGAGTGGAAAGCAAAGGCTAGCTAGCTACTTTTAATGGAGCTCAGGTTAAGCTGTTAACATGTGCAAAGTTTTCACAAAACAAGAAAACAAGAAAAAGGAAGTAAGTCCAATCGCCTTTCTCGACGCTTTCAGTAAGTAGACAAACGTAGTGTTAGCTGCTAATATAGCCCTGAAACAAGTTGTTGGCACCAGGAGGATGTGCACACCGGTGTTGCGGATTAACTAGTAACCAAATGATCTTGTCATTTTTGTTTTCTCTTCAGATCTTTATTAACAATGAAGGAAATACAGGCATTCAGTACATAAACAAGACATACAAAGAAAAATGTTAGTTAGATTGTCTGTAAAATAAAATAATAACATAATAAGGCACATAGGGCACAAGGTGCTCCCCTTTATATTATTCTGGGGTTTGCGAAAATACGTTTTTAAAGTGTATGAGAATGCGTTCACATTTCCTACTTGACAACAACTCCAAAGTTTCGATTTAAGAAATTATCTGGTAAAATTCAGCCGAATGTGACAGAGGCTGACGTACTATTGCCCAGGGTTACAGAAAGGGGGTGTGGTAATTAAAATCATTGTTCTCCAATGCTGCACTGTAAAAAATAATCTGTTTGATTTACGGAAAAGTACCAGCAGCTGTGGTTGCCAGAACTTTACCGTAAAAAATACAGTGAGTGGGTTTTCTATTCTAAATGTAATTGTAAATATCAGCAAAAACTGTAATTTAGACTGAATAATCCTGTTATTTTTAGGGTAATCATGTCATTCATTCACACATCATGGTATTTCTCCATACATTTTGCATGAAAATGTTATATTTTTACAGCAAAACTATGCGTTTCTTCCAGTTTATGACAGTAAGTAAGTAAAAGTTTTGTGCTATTCCTTGATCTACGGTAATTAAAAGTGTCTAATACGGTGATATACAATTTTTCATTTTACCCTATTTCTGATGTTTTTGACAGTGTTTTGTAGGGGTGCACCGATTGCAATTTTCTGGCCGATCACCGATCACCGATTTTTAAAAAGCCTGACCTGCCGATTCCGATTTTGGCCGATGCCGATTTTTTTACAACTCACAGCATACACCTTCAATGTTTGAATCTTATTATATTGAAAAACAATAACACAGCAGTATTTTTCTTTAACAAATAAAGGAAATCACGATGTCTGAGGTAGTTAATAAAATATTGAACTTAAAGTAAATAGCAACAATTTACAAGACAAACTAACACAAGAACTGCAACCATAAATAAAGTGGTTTTTGTTCTGTACAACATACAGACAACTAGGGAGGGCATCGATTTTCGAATATTCAAATAGCCATTTAATCCTAAAAAAATCGAATAGTTCATCATATCTGGAAGAAAAAAAAAGTTGTATTACTGGTGCCTTCCACACGGGGTCAGCGTAACATTTGATGAAACAGTGTGGCAGACTACATGCCAAGCCGTAGAAGAAGAAACAAACGGGAGAGGGTTTTCCACGGCAGTCTATGGGCGGGACAAGTTAGCCCCCAGAGGGATTTAGAGACTCTAGAGGTGACGTTTGGTTTTCGCCGTCGTTAACTGTGCACGACGTCACAAGCATGGCTAATTAAGCACAGAGTCTCCCCTCATCATAAACATAGTGATCGTGATTTAACCAGCGTTGCTAACCGCGCACAGAGTGTCTGGTGCTTGTTGTAAAGTTTACAACAAGCACCAGACACTCTGTGCACGGTTAGCAATGCTGGTAAACAACAGATCGCTCAGTGAACACCTGCGCAGCAGCACAAACACACTGTACTGCTACAGAGCTAACTGTAGCTAACAGCGGCTCTTCTTAACGAGCCGGCCTCCAGCTCGTTAGCGGCTCGTTAAGAAGAGTCACATGGAGTCGCTGGATTTGTCTCCAGTCACTTTCTTGAAAAATAGTTGCTAAGGGGGGGTCTGAAAAGTTGCTGAATTTAGCAACAAAGTTGGGAGCACTGCTTCGCTGGTGGTGGTGGTGGGGGGTTATTATCTAGGTAGATAAGATCGGTAGATCAGATCGGTTTGACTTAAAGGAATCGGCCGATCGCAGATCCCGCAAAATTAAGGAAATCGGCGCCGATCGATCGGTGCACCCCTAGACTGTTTTACTGTTATTTCTACAAACAATTTTTACAGTGTGGTAAAAGCTAAATCAGATCATGACTCTGTTTGTTAGATAGAAAAGGGGGGCCCAGTAGAACAACTTTGGGAACCACTGAGCTACGTGATAGGCTACATGCTTATTCAAACAGACCCCAGAGACCAAAGATTAAGTTTTACTATCTAATGAAAATCTAAACAAAAATGGAAGTTAAGTAATTGTAAAAGTTTTCAACATCCGGCTGGAAGTCGCCTCACCAGTTAAACCGTAACACCGGCTCATAAATGGACAGTTCAAAGAAGATCAAAGTGTTTTATCACTTGTTTTGGACTGGCATCAATGGAGCCTCTGTCAATATTCACCTGGCAGAACTGGCTCAACAATTGGACTATCCTACAACATTACCACTGAAGACATCAAAGGTAAGTAATTTAAGCTAGTTCACTGGCAGTCTTTGATGCTGCTAAACTTATGTTGTAATGTTGCTTTAGTTTGATGTTTGTGCTGTTGTTTGTTGGATAAGAAACAATGGATTTATGGTTGTCGTTGCCAGGTGTGTGTGGTGTTATTTGGCTGCTGTGCCACACTGTTGTTTCAAGTAGGCTTTTTAAACTGCTTGTCTTTGGTGCCTGTGTCGTGTTTATTGCTGTTGTGTGTGCCAGACTTCTGTCTGTGCAGATGATACAGGTGCCGCTGTGCCCTTTACCTGCTCTTACAAGCATTTATTTGTGTTTAGTCGTCTTGGTGCCTCACTAGATTTGAAATTGGAAAGTTTATTTGAAGCTACAAATTAAATGTAGAAATATATAAAATAAACCCTCAAGTAAACATTATAGTGTTTATTTCCATTATTAACTTTTAAATATATTTTATATTTGCAGTCTTTATATTTTACCTATTATTATTTTCAAAACTGCTGCTCAACAGGGTAAGTTATTTTATTTATTCTATTTTATCAAATCTTTTTTTCCTTCATTTATTGATTAACTAAGCATTGTGTCTAAAATCTTAACAAAATAATTGTCCAAAATGTCCATCACAATTTTTTCAAAACTGATGCTGTCAAATGACTATTATTTCCCAGCAAATGGGTCGTAATTTGATGACTTAAAAAAATAAATAAAAAAACAAAGTAATTATTAAGTAAATAAAGAAGTCTTGAAATAAACTGTATTGTTATGAAATTAAATAATTGATTATGAAATTATAAATATAAATATATAATAAATTAAATTAATGAGTAAACAGCAAATAGAATAATAAAAAAGCAATGAAATATCGGTTTATTTTAAAACTTAATTTCAACTTTAATACATTTTGAGTATTTAAATGTGATTTAAGTATTACTTATTTAATATATTACATCACAGGCTAATTTATTTCATTGTTTCACATTTTTATTAATGGAATTATTAGTGATCTAGTCTTAAATATTCCCCAACCAACAGGATAGTATCACTGAAAAATAAAAATATTTAGTCAAAAAAGCTAAAAAATAAAAAATAAATCCTATAATTGCATAAAAAGTTAATTAAACAATCAAACAATTATCAAAAATTATTCCTGACTTTTTTATTTTTTATTTTTATTAATCAGCTAGTCATTTCAGCACATTTCAGTTGCTGAAATAAAAGGCCATTCAAAGATTATTTGGCTGTAAGTACAGAGGAGTGCCCTGGACCCTTTCCCCAAATATAAAAGTCTGGTATTGTTCAGAGTGACGTGAGCTCAGAAGAGATGGGAACTGTCAGTCATTTTCAAATGCTGACAGACAACCAGCAGCTGCTCTTCAGGACATCCAGCCAGAAGCGAATGGAGCTGAAACTGCACACAGAGTTTAAAAATTCAACTGGCAGTCCTGGTTACAGCAGTCCATAGGTGCCATCAACTTTTCTGAACAGTAGAGAACCATCGATTAAAAGTATTTCCAAAGCAGCGGCATAAGATCCCAGCTGTGATGGTGTAACTAATGCATCTATCCTGGACTTAAATTCCTTGTATTACCTACCGTGCCTTTTTCCCAAAACCATGGTCATCAAATATGAAGCTCTGCCACAATCAGTTATGTCTTTAGGTAAGCCTCAAAAAAGAGAAAGTTCCATTATTGGGTCACACAAAGCCCTCTCTGGGGAAATTAGGGTGTTCATTGCCATGTTGGAGTGCAGTGACACACTGAACTCAGCCAGCAGAGAACTGAGCAGAATACCAGCTATGATCAGAGGAGGATCCAAAATTAATACTTAGTCCATAAAGAGTTTTAGCATGTAGAAACTAAGAGGATCAAATATTTAAGCCAGAAAGCCATTGCAAAGGCAGTAAGGAGATGTGGGTTTATCTTTAAATGAATCAGATTTACACTTTAATCCGTGTCCCGCTGCACATTTCCACTATATTATTACTGATCTTTTAGGAAAGTTGTTTTTAAATCTTTTCTCTAGAGGGGATGTCACAATATGATATATTGATATCATAATTATTATCAGAGAAATAGAAATGTTTTTCATATGATTATTAATCAAGGAATTTATTATACTATGGAATTTTTTTTAGATTTTTTTTTAGATAATTGCTGTAAACCATGTCAAAACAAAGGAGAAAGAAAGAGGGCTAAAGCAGACTTAGCAATTTTAGAGTTTTTCTAATAAATCTAATTAACTGAAATACTTATCAACTATAAAATGTTAAAGAATTGGAGAATAAATGCTGCCTTTAACTGAACTGAAAGACTTCTGACATGTAAATAGTTTAAACTTTACAGAAAGGACACATAGCAAAGGATCTTGAAGGCACAACAGGAACAGTGAAGACACTTCAATATGTTTAGTTTTAGATCTTTTTCTTTGCTGCTGCGGTTTTTCCTGAAGATCAATAAAGTTCATCTTATCTTATCAACACGGTTTTGGGACATTTAAGGGAACAAAATGAAACGAATGAAATATGAAATGGAACTGCAGAGGCAGAACAAAATTTAGCCAGTTGTGGCATGAAAACACACACACACACACACACACACACACACACACACTAAAATGGCAGCTTTGAGAATAGTTTATTGATTTGTGATCATGCCTGCAGTGGCATTTCAATCCTTTTTAACCAGCAGAGGAAATTCCATTAAGTCATTTATTACAAATGTCACGAACACTGCTGGGCGCTTGTGTGTTTGTATGTTGGTGCTCGCTGGCTGCTTCCTCAAAGTGTGTATGAGAGCATGAGCGTAGACCTGTTTTTTTTTGTGTATACTAGTAGTATGTACATATGAAGCATAGGTGGAAATGTGTGTGCGGACAGCGTGTGTTTGTGTGCACCCACCACCCATCCTGCAGGGAGTTTCAGAGAAGGTTCAGACAAGCGAAGAACAATCACAAAGAACAGAGGAGGTGAGCAGTCTCAGTGGGAAGAGGTAAAGAAAGTAGAGACAAAGAGAACAGGATAGACAGTTAAAGAGAAATAAAGAAACTGAAAGATTGGGGGAAAATATTAAGTTAAGTCAGACAAGAGAGAAACAGTTGGAGGATGCAGCAGACAAACAGAGATACATGTGTTTTTAAAGGTAAATTGCAACTTTTTGTATTAATTTGACTGGCGTAATGTAGTTGTATAGTGTAGTATGATCTATGCTACGTGCGTATGTGGTGTAGTAATGTGCAACCCTAATTTTTTCTCCATTCTGATTATTGTATTGACAGTAGCTGTGTTTCCATTAAAATCAAAGCGAATTTGAAGTGAAATTTTGGAATGTCATTATAGAAAATGTGTATTAGGGATGTTTCCATCAACTGGTTTAGTGCGAATAAACAAAGCTGCATACGCATACATTTGTCAGAAGATGGCAGTGTATTGTATTGCTGTAGGCTAATCCGTCAGTAAACAGTAGAAGAAGTAGAGAGTAGATTGTACAAGAGAGAAAAAACAGCAACAAAAAAGAGGTTAGAAATCAGACAAACTTTGGCCACCCACGAAAGAAAATAGAGAGAAATCCTCAGGAATTTGATTCAATTGTTATTTTGGGTTTTCCAGCAGAGTGGAAACAGCTGATCAGTCATGTAAATTAAATGTTCGCTACTTCAGAACTTATTTGGAAAAAGTGTTTCAAGCTCCCTTTTAGTGCATTAACTACGTCAAGCCAGCATACAACCTTTTATGCACACTTCTGAAAGTTTAATCAAAATTTTGGTGCTTCCATTGAACTTTTTTCATTCAAATCTTCAAAATGCGCATAGAAATGATTTGACGTTGGCATGACTATAAAAAACTTTGTAAATTACAATGCTGTGGAAATACTTTACCAAAGTCAAGCCAACAAAGGCCCTCTGTCTGTAGCCTTGTTCAACCAACAAAGGTGTTTTCAATTATGTTGACTGACCTTATTTAACAAGTGTGGCATGAAATCATTAACGTGAAATATGTAAGCTTGCTATGCCAGCGAAATTCACACAAATTCCATCAGTCCAAAGTGTGGATGTGTTTATTTGTGCTTTATAACAACTTTCGTTTCACTAATGCCGCTCCCTCTCTTCATTCACTACCTACCTCACTCTGCCACTGCTGCTCTCTTTCTCTCTCCCTGGCTTATCAGCTGAGAAGGAGGGGCCAACTTTGAAAGCGAATGAGTTTATAATCACTCATTTTCACTTTAATATGCAGTGATATGCTTGCACTGTAGAGCCTGGCTGTCATTAAGGAGAGCAGTGCTGCAACACTAGCAGGCTGAGGGAGACACTGAAGTCAAAGAGACAGAGGAATGAGAGGTAGACAGGAGACTGTGGCAGCAGTAAGAAAAGAGATTAAAAGAGTTAAAAAAAAGTGGAATGTGTGGCACCTTAAATTCAGTTTCTAGAACATAATTATATGAATAAATAAAAAAAAAAGTCACTGCTGAATTACTGATGTTGCAATCGAAGTCTTTTACATGCTGGCACTATGAGAAGACATCTAAGAAAAAGCCCCGATGTACAGTATGTTGCAACAACATCTGAGGCATGGGAAAAAAAGTTGTTCTTTGGTGAACTTCTTACTGCATCACATAGAAACATGGACATAGGAAGAGAAAGTAAGAGAAATAGTGTTAGGGGAACAGAGACCAGAGTGATTTTAAGGTTCTGTACATATTTAATTGGCTTGTTATGAAGTTTATTCTGTCAAGTTTCATCGGTGTAATTGCAACATGTTTGATGGCATGAGTAAAGTCAATACCACAAGTTTAAACACTCTTCTACTCGTTCTGAGTTTGCTTTTTCAAGTGAAGGATGAAAAGAAAACACTGACACATGGTGCTGGTGAACAGAAGGTTCATGCTGATAAAATGGAAGCCCTGTTTAACAATGGTTTTAGATTCACCCTCTGGTCACTGCCATAGCATCTGCCTCAACCCAAATCAAGCACATTCTCTGACAGCAATCTTCCTGATAAGGAGGATGATAAAAAAGAGAAAACAGCTCTCTACTCTTCTGCTGACGAGACTGATAAGGTCACGAAAAGTTTCAGTCTCCCCCCTAATTCCCCTGTTAAGGTTCTCTCTAACAAACTAAGATCAGATATTTTGGAACTGGATGTGATCTTAATGGTTGCTAATAATGTCTGTTTCACAGTACACAACTTTTGCTCTAATTTAAAAATGCAAGCTTAGGTGCTTTGCAGATTCTTTCCAGATATCAACTGTAGCAGGCTAAATATCTGGGCTTATTGGGCGTTCAGGATAAGAGCTGAAGAATGCAAGACACAGGTTGAGGAACTTTACAATTAGGTGTCATTTGCAAAATGGAGAAGTTAAGGGTATTGCAAAAACAGGCATGACTACAGGGAAAGTTCTGCAGATTGGACATCCATTTTTAGAACAAATAATAGGCGTGTTTCCACCGAGTACTTTTTCAAAAGCGACTGAGTGTTTTGGCTACGCCCACTAGCTAGTTCCCCTTGGCCTCTATTCCCATTAAAGATGTTCTGATACCATTTTTTTCCTCCCGATACCGATTCCGATACTTGTGCTGTGGGTATCGGCAGATACCGAGTGCCGATCTGATACCAGTATGTTATAAAAAAAATATCATCCTGCAAGGCGGGTCTAACACTCGAAGTCAGAACTTGAAATTCGAAAGTTGGAGCTCGGAACAACGTCGAAAATTCTGACAGTTGTGTAGACCTTGAACGCACCATTAGCCGCTTGACTTTCTATGTGCGCTGCAATGTAAATAGTCTAACTAACGGAAAAGTGGATAGACATTGTTCTGCTTCTGTCTTGATGATGGCTCGCCTTGTTAGCCACCTGTCAATCAAAGGGAGCCACGCCCCAAATCATATGATTCTTTATCTTCTATTTTCTTCTAAATGGGGCCATTATTCACACTATTAAAATCAAATTATCTTGACTTTTTTAAAGATTTTTTACTAGCGATTGAGACTATGATGTTGTCCTAAAAAATATTCTGAGGTAATAAATCAAGTGAGAAGTTTTCTTATTGAAATGAATGGACGAAAATGCTTCTTCAGCCGCCGTCAGCGCCCCCTGTTGGAATTTTCGGTTGTTACTCTGTTCAGTGACAATAAAGTTGAATCTCATCTCATCTCATCTCATCTCAGAATGCAGCTTAAGGCACTGGTTTGCCTCACTGCTCAGACCTGGAGGTTGTTGCTTGACCTAGACTGCTCTTGTTAAGGACTTCCACCAAGCTAAACTGGTTTAAACCCCATTCGAAGTAAGTTTGCTTTAGCCTCATTTATGCACCCTTTACTTACGAAAACAGATACGTCCATTTCAAGCGATTAAACTGCAGATGTCTGCATGAAGCTCAGCTTGGAGACTGACAAAGTTTCTGACAATGGCAAAATGGCAAAGGTGGAGGAAGGCGTTAAAATGTACCGCTTGAGGCAAAAGTGACTTTAGTGTTGTAGACGCCGATGGCTCAGAGGCTAGTAATATAACTCATGGATGTCTCCTCAAAAAGTTCCATCATTTTCTTTTCTTGTCACACTTGAACTATTAGTTACACACCCATGATTTACTGTACTGCTCTGTTTTGTCCGTGCTTGTACAATTTCAGAAAATGTGCACAAATATGGACAGAAGGCTTCATCTGTATCTAATATTGAGCATAAACTAGCCTTTACTGTCCCCCATCAAAACTAAATATGAAGAAGCTGCATTCAGTTTTTCTGAAACAAACTTTCAGATATTTTCAATGAATGCTTTAAACTTTTCCCCACGTTTTATCAAGTTCAGATTGGGACTATTCTTCCATATTTTGGAATGCACTTTGGCATCTTTTTTATTGAGTTTTGCTCTTTTAAATCCCTATGTTTTTATATTGCCTTGTTTCTTTTTAATCTTCTATTAAAGCCTGTCCCTGTTATGTGACACACTTTGAATAGGCTTGTTGTTGAAGGGTGCCTTACAAATAAACTTGCCTGGTTCAAGATAAATAACACAATTCAATGCAAAGTAACACATGCAACTTCACTGTATAAATGGTCTATTGCCTCCTTTCTGTTGCATTTTTCTCAGAAAATAAAAGATACAGGGTGTCAACAGTTTGTTTGTTCCTCTCCATCCGCTTTCCTCAGCGCCTCTCTCCTCCCTCTGTGTCTTCACTAACATAAATCATTGCTGACAGTCAATAAGCTCCTTGTCTAAAAGTTTTAAGTGGCCACCAAAAGGTCAGAACGTCTCAAATACCTCAGAGAGAGGTACAAGAGCCCAGATACAGACTATCTGCTGTCTAAGCACCCAGAGCATTGACAGTGATCCAGCGCTCTGCAGACTGCAGCTGGGTCCTTGCCTTCAAGATACAGAACGTATCTGGATCAAAACCTCAGACGATAAATGACAGAGTCAAAAATGTCTTCAATCCAATAAATCTCTAACCCAGATCCAGCTGGAACTCTACTCTGTAAGGCTTGCATAGATTTATGCTGTTTGTGTCCCCAAAAATTAAAGCTTTAATTATTTATTACATCCAACCAACTTCAGACATTTAATCAGCCATCTTTTCTGAATGTTTTGATATTACAGGATTGCTTCTCCTAAACTAAAAATGTTTATAATGTGATGGAGAGTCTACAGCCATGCTTACAGTTCTCTGAGCGCCTATAATGTTAACCATGTTCACCATCTTATTTTATTGTGTTAGCATTTAGAGCCTGACAGATATATGAGTTGACAGATATTATTGCCCAATATTGGCCTATAAGCCTATCAAAAGCTGTTTGGTGTTGCTGTATATGCTCTCTAATATGTGCAGTTATTTTATTTTATTTAGTTAGTTTATTACAATTTTACTTTTTTTTTTTAATAGTCTGACATTGATTGAAACTGTATAGTAATGATGTTTATTTAGCTATTTATTTTATTCCTATTTATTTTTTATTTTCCCAGTTATTATTTATAGATTTGGCTGACACAGTAATACATTGTTTGTATAATAATGTATAACAATGTTAAATGAAATAAATTTAAAAGTTTGAGAAAGTAGCCCAAAAATCGGTGTACAATCCACATAAAAAACCTCTATTTTCATTCCAACTCAATAAATTACTATATCCGCCACCATATCAGTTATCAATGAATTTTCCCCCTCTGAAATCAGCATCGGCATCAGTCTCAATAATCCCATATCGGTCGGCCTCTAGTTAGCTTGTTGCCCTTTGATAATTAGCTAACACTGAACACAAATTAAAATTTACCTGACAGCTATCTTCATGAAAAACACAAGTTTGAACAAGTGTTTAATTTATATAATTTTTGTTTCTGAATAAATAAACTCTGCAAATGTCAACCTCATTGAAGTACAAATCCAGGGATCACCAAAGTCATGATGATTCATCCTCTAAGGACAGTGAATGCCTCTTTTAAATGTAATTTAAATCCATTCAATATGAGATACTTTTTAGAGTGGTGAACCGATCAATTCGCTGACTGATGTTGTGGTTCTTGGGCCACAACACTTACAAACCATATTGGATTTTCCCTGGTGTTGGTGACATGACCAGCTGCAAGTTGTTTTGTGTTTGTTTTTGGCCAACAAAGTCTGACAACTGTCACACTGCAGCAGATGTCAGTGAGTCATAAAACTGTTCAGTTGAGTGCTTGATAAATTACTCAGAAGATGGAATTTGTGCCATATGATTTTTTTTCATTAATTGAGGACTTTTCTCTTGAACTCCCAGACAAAGTACTTACTACAATTGTAAGTTCTAGTGTGTGTGTGTGTGTTGGCACGCATGCTTGCACATGTGCTCCTTATATTTCTGAGACAGATGGCGCAGTCGAAGAAAATCTATAAACTCATCTTCTTTTGACTTTAAGGCAAACAGACTGATTTCATATGTTCCTTTTTGATTTTGTAGCCACTAGACACATGCACACCCTCATGCACACACACACACACACACACACACACACTCACAGTCTGGCAATACATCTGTCTGTCTCTGTTTTTATCTTTCACTCACACACACACACACACACACACACACACACACACACACACACACTCTGCTTGTCTGTCCAAAATGTCTGTGTGTATAATATCTTTTTTTATTCCAGTAGACCTCTAATCTGTCATGTGTATCATCTGTGTGATGCTTCCTTTTTATGCTTAAGTAACGTTGTATGGCTGATGTACTTGTTTTGATACTAACACTAGGAGTCGCCAAACGTGCACATTTTCAAATCCTACACATAAGGTTCTTAATACAAAAAATTGAAATTGTTATTTTGGATTAGTTCATTTGAAATCACAAATTTAAACAAGTTGGATTCTGCTCATATTATAAGAAAAAACATATTTTGTGACCTGCAGACTACAGAGGATAGGAGCCACATAACTCCAATGCAACTACTTCTAAAGGGCACTTCAATGAGGCACTCAGCAACTGAAGCTATAAATAAGATTCAGTTTGTAGCTTTGTCACATTTGGAGCTATTTCTCACTTATAAATGAATGAGCCAGTTTTAATATTTGCCAAAACCAGAGTAAGTCAAGGGATTAGAGCCAGATGGGCTTCTTCTACAATATATATCAAACAAAAGATTGTGATTAGATATATTTATTAGCGCATAGTACCTCATCATTGGTGTGTTAATATGACAACAATATCATCATCAAGCATATTTATAACTGTTGGGTATTAGGTCCGATTTTTATGTTTTGCTTCACTCATATAGTTCGCCAAAACCTTCTTACTTCTGGCTCTGAGCCCTCGAAACACTCACAGTCAACCTACCGGCGGTAAATAAAGGTGATGATGATAAATGATGTACAGTTACTGAGGGAATATTTTTTATTTAGCCTTTCTAGAGGAGCAGCATCAGTGTAAAAGCTGGCTGTCAACTTCAGAGAAACCACATCTTTGGGGGGATGCCATGTTTTCATTAGGGAACTCACAGCACACACACATAGACGTGTACCAAAGCACAAACACACTCACTTTCTCTTAAAGATGCTCTCTTTCCATTTTTTACTTTTCTATTGACTTTCTCTATCCATTACCACCACACACATGGAAACACACATTACCCATCAGGCCCACATGTGCACAAATGCTGCATGTGATGAATTTTTACATGTAACATCTGGACTCTCTCTGAATACTTAGCTGAATGGACTACTTGGAGAAGGTTCACTGAGATGGAAAAATGTCAAAAAGTTTAAAAGTCAAAGACTGGATACACACAGAAACACATCATTTATTTAAAAACCTTGTGTGTCATGTGATTGGACCCAGTGTGCTGTGTTTATTGCTGTAATAGTAAAGTCAGCTCATTTCTAGAATCATAGAAATAACTTGTATAATTGGGACAAAATGTGTAAAAAGTCATCATTTGAAGTATACACATTTTAAAGTTTCATTCATGCAAGATTGAATTGAACTTGACGGATGCTTGCAAACAAATCACCTTGATTACCTAAATGTGTGAAAATGAACATGATGTTGGAATCTGTCACCGCACTGCAAAGTTGTTTGGCAGAAATAACTTTGTCTTTTATGCTCTATGTAAGTTTTTTGTACCTTATTACAAATAGACTAAAGTAAAGTGAAACTAAAACCAACTGCCATCATTATTTCCAAATGAATGCATCGTAAATATGAGGATGTTAATTGACTTTCATCATGATTAGAATGGAGCGTGATGTAAACTTAGTGAAAATTAATTCCCACGGATAACATGCCTTACTCAATGTATCAAAACTCCGATCACCAAGACTTTTTCCCGGTTCATTTGACATAAAAATATCAACACACATCAGGCACACAGAGATCCATGAGGTGAGGTGCACAGAGCCATCTCCTCGGGGAGAGAAATGCAGACCACTTTTTCTTGACTACTGTCATCGTACAAGTCTCTAATCTGGATGTGTTCACAATTTTGGTGACACTAGTCATGTTTCCATCAACAAATTTCTACGTGCATTTTTAAGATTTGCATGAGAAAAGCTTGATAGAAACACCAAAAATCGATGAAACTTTTGAAAATGCTTTAGGTGTTTTTTGTCTTTTTGGAAAAAAATGTTAATGCACTAAATGGGTAGTTCGGACGTGGCATTTAACTCGCATGGCTGATCAGGTGTTTCTCTCCATTTTTTTTGTGGGTGTTGTCCAATTAGCAACCTCTTTTTTGTTTTGTTTTTTCTCTCTCACGCTATCTCTACTTCTTCTGTTTGCTGATGGATTAGCCCACAGCAATACATAACACTGCCATCTTCTGATGTTTATGCAGCTTTGTTCATTCGATCTAAGCGATATTTCAAAATTTCACTTCAAAATTCAGTTCGACTTTAATGGAAACGCAGCTACTAACATCCTGTGTGTTTCCACTTGTGGCTGATCCCAAAGCTGAGGCCACCAAAAAACATGTTTTCCTGGCAGTATCTTTGCTTACCTACTGTCCAGTTTGTGAGCCATCTTTTAGTAAGAAAGCTGCGCAATCATTGCTACGTGATGTCTCTGATGTGTATATATCTGCACATGTCCGTTCCACTGAGTGAAAAAGCTAATAAGTAAAAGGATGATTTTTAAAGAAAGGACCCTGAGGGAGACCCATTTCAACAGATCATTAAGTTTCATACAGTACCTTTTAAAATGCTATTACATTTGAAAAGGTGATGTAGGGTGACACAATTCCATTTGCCTTGAGCACTGTTTCACTTTCAGAAAATTTCGAGCACCAGAAATTTTAATATGAACAAGCAGTATTTGAGATCAGAAAAATTACATAAAAATTGTTAAGAATATTACTCTGATATGCTAATAAGCTTAAAGTTCTAAAACAGCTATGACATGCATTATTCTCCACAATTTGAGTGTCATCCAAGGTAGTGTAATTGCTGGATAGTAATAACGGTGCTTTTTGTTTTTATCATAAGCAGCAATGACAACTTGAGGTAGATATGTCTTGCATTAGTACAGAATTCTTTTCTAAGAAAATGTTGTCAAATTGGATATAAAATAAAGTGTTTCAAAATGATGCCCTGATATTGCATATGATCATTATGTTAAGATTATGTTCTTTCATGCTTCACTTTGTTCAGAGTCATTAGTCTGGAAGCCTATTTCCTCCACTGTTCAACTATCTTCATGTCAGACATGCTCAGACATATCATTTTGAGATTGGTAGTCTAGACTCTTAAATACTACTATACAGCTCCTCTCTTTGCACTTGTATCATCTGAGAAGCCACAAATTATATGGCATATATGCCAGAAGGAGACATGCACATAATAAGACCTAGAAGTCAGGGTCATTGAATCTTTTCAGACACAGTTTTTCTTATAAATATCTGTAGCATTAATTCAATATGTAATAAAAAGTTTGACACAGTTCACATTTACACCTGCAGCTTCTCTCCCGGTCTAGTGGTCTCGTGTTGACTTTCTACTACAGTTTTAGAGTTAGATCTGAAGATTCTCATGGGTTTGATTGACAATATGTTTGAAGTCAGTGTTTCCCATCAGTGACCATCCAATGTAACAAAAGCACACCAAATGCAGTTTTTATCACAGAGATTAAATGTTGCAACTAGTTGTGATCTTGCATGTTTTAAACAAGCGGCAACCTCCGGGACTGAGCAGTGAGGCAAACCAGGAAGTGCCTTAAGCCTGCTTTCTACTGAAAATTCACCTGCAGAAGCATTTGGGTCCATCCATTTCAATACAAAATTCATCAATCCATTTAAATACAAAATGAGAACTTCTCACTTGATTTATTATTATTATTATTATTATTATTATTTTTAGGCCAACACTATGGTCTCAATCACTCGTAAAAATTCTTCTTCAAGACAATATGATAATAGTCATCAGAAGAGAAGCAGAACAATGCGTATCCACGGCACTGTGTCAATTTAAAAAAAAGGTTAGGTCTCATAACTTCAAACCTTTTACACTGTATTTTCACTTAATGACATTTAAAAATGTCTTGTTCAGTGTTTGGTTGTACTAATAGACACTCTCTCTGTTCATTTTTCTTAGGTAAGTTACGTCCATTATTTAAACAGTCTTAAAGTATTTTAAAGTATTATATGTTGTGTATGTGTGCATGTTTCTATGTGTCTATCTGTTCTTCTATTCATTTTATGTATACTGGTTGTGTTTATGGACTCTCTCAGAATACCATCTATACTGTTAAATGTGTATTCCTAATAAACTGATAGTTCTGGTCCTTGATTATAATTGGCTTAGCTCAAAGCCATTATAAAATACTCTACAACACACAGCAGTGGTTGCATTACATCAGTTTTTTTTTGCATTAAACAAATTGAGGGAGAACAAGGATGATCAGTGACGGAGTGTTAGAAGGACAGGGGTGAAAAAATAAAATGGGCACATTCTGTACAACATGTGCAAAAAGCTATGAAGCATCACGTATGATAAAATATTAGCATTAGGTTAAAGGAGATCCAGATGAAAGTAATTAATGATATGGTACTGACACTTAAAACCATCGACCGAACCATCTAGGGGGGTCCGGGGTATGCCCCCCCGTGAGAGAATTTGTACATTTTTAAGTAAAATGCATCTATTTTGTGCACTTTGAGAGCTAAATGAGAGCACCTCACATAACATTTTTCACAGTTGGGTGATACCGTAATATAGAATCTCTAGAGGGCACATCATCATAATTTATTGTATGAAGGGGCACCCTAGAGGGCACCAAATCATTTTTTGCATGTGTAACTGGCAGCCAATAAGGCACTTTCTCTCGTTTTCCCCACCTAGAGGGCACTTTAGCGTGCTTTTTCAACCATGGAGGCATGATTGGGGGTGGTCTTACTTTCTTCTAACTTTAGGTGTAACGGAGAGGCCCATGGAGGTTCTTGGCTTCCTTCCTCCTTCCATGTTGCTACACATTTGTAAATCAGCCAGCACAAAGGCACACCGACCTGCAACAGCCACTGCTTACAAAGCACCACTGTACAAAAACTCAGATGCTGACCCAGAGGCAAGAGAAATCATGTCAGTGACGGGGCATAAATGTGAATCGCCCTCTGCAACCTTACTGGCTCCCAAACTACGGCGAGAGAAGATGCTGGAGCAGTGTCCTTGCTTCTGGCACCGTGCTGATTACATGCTTTCCACTGCATCTGAGCGCTGCTTGGCAATCATTCTGCTAAATGGTACTGAAAAACTACATTGCCTGGGCAGAAAATGATTATTTGTTATCAATAAATTTATTGCATTTGTTTTTGTTGCTCTGTGTTGATGTGTTATGTGTTTATTGCAAGGTATATTGTCATGTAGTATAAAAGCAATAATTAACTTGAGGCCGTAGTTTACAGTGATTTTAGAACAACTATGCCTAACAATTAGAGGTGGGGGAAAAATCAATAAAGCATAGTATCGCGATATCTTGCATAGCAATATTATATTGATTCATGGCCACCAAGTATCGATATTTAGCAATCCCACGGCCAGCTGGCCGGCAGTATTTTTGCTGTTTTTTTTTCCAGAGGCTGTAGCAGGCTCACTTTTAATACGGGTATCATATGATCTGAGGAATCTATAGACACCATGTGTCATCGTGTTGGGAAGTTGTCGAAATAATGCTGCAAATTTAGGCTTTTGTTGGGAATTAAGGATGCCTCTTTAATGAATAAATGATGACCTTGTACAGGGCGTCAAATATGTAAACAAAACGGCGTTATCATAAATGCTATCCCTCCCATAAGGATATCAAATATGTAAGGATGAACCTGAGCGACACAAAGTGTGGTAAGATAGCTATCAGAATTATTAATAATTATCATAAAAAATATTAATTATAATAAATAATATGACTTGAGCTGCTCTAGGTCATAGCTCATTGGGGCACCATCTGTAAAACTGAAAAATATAGCCAATTCACCTAAATCAGTCTCATAATGTTACTAAACTATCAATTTGGAACACTGGTTAATAATTATGAATATTATTATAATCAAATTACCTTATTCATATTTAGTAATGGGTGAAGGAATTGTGAATTCTTGTCACAGAAGAGGTTGGCATATCGTTCACAGTGTACAACATTAAATAGACAGCATTCGTTACATTTACATGTACAATTAGTCATTTAGCAGACGCTTTTATCCAAAGCGACTTACAGGAAAAAAGGCAAACAATATAGTGCAATAAGAGCCATTAGTGCAGCAATAAGTGCTAGTGACTATTCTTTAAGGAGTAGAGTTGTCGTGGGGTGCTAGGAGAGAAGGTGCTCTCTGAAGAGCTGGGTCTTCAGGAGTTTTTTAAAGGTAGAGACGGACGCCCCTGCTCTGGTAGGAACTGGTAGTGCGTTCCACCAACAGGGAACATTTGTAATCAAAAGGTATTCTAAATAACAAGTAAAGCAAATAAAAGCATACATCTATGGGGTATAGATTTCTACCAATCTAATCTAGGAAATCCGTTCTGATGCAGGGCGTGGAAGGAAGTTTAGTTTCAGGTTGAGTTTCAATATTTTGCTGTCTTGCAAATTTAGTTGCTGGTTCGTCCTTGTTGTCTGATGAAGCTTTCTCTGGCAGTTGCGTTCAACAAATTCAGAGTAGTGAAGTTCAAATTTTAAGGAAAGTTTGAGAAAATGCTGCAATTGTTGTCGTCTATACATGTTTGATATCAGTTCAGTTCAGTTTGACTGAATACCTTGTTGGTCAGTCTGTTGGTTTGACTCTCATTGTGGAGAAATAAAAAGTGAGACCGAAGACCGAAGTGAGATGAATAGACTGAGAATTTTCTCTTTTTAAAAAAAAAATTCTTGATATAATTTAATTTTGTGGACACAAATGCAGTTAAACAGTTAACTCACAATATACTGTATCGCAATACTCATCATATCACAAAATGCTCAAAATCGCGATAATATCGTTTCGGGATAAAATCGTATAGTGGGGCCTTTTGGTGATTCACACCTCTACTAACAATGCCCTTTAGCTGTTCTAAAATCACCGTAAACCATAGCCTCTTGGGGCTTATTGCTTTAATTGAACACCAGGTTGTGCAGCAATGACACTGATTAACTGAACATCTTTGAGAACACATAGTTATACATCTGACTACAATTCAGAATTTCTATTGATCTGTGGTTTGTGTAAACCAATATTACATTGGCACCAACAAGTAGAGAAGGCTTCATACTTTAACTTAAAATGAACATAAACAGAACTGTAAGCAACCAGTGAAAGTCTGGCACTGTAGTGTTTTTTATCTGGGTACTTGGCCTCTTTGGTAATTTCATAGTAACAATACATCTTCTTTGTACAGTTTAAAATTACTAGGGATAAAATAGTCATATTACATTTTTTTAATCAAATAAAAAGCAGGACAAAACTGCACTGAACTTCTGTTTAAGAACACAAAAAGTACAGCCTTGTCCTTGTTCTTGTAGGTTGGTTGTGTTTCTGTAATTCACTTTAAGCCCTCTGAATAGGAAATGTCACTGTGTTCAAACCATCTGCTATTCTATTTTGCTCTGTCACTCTCCTCTCTCTTTTTTTAGTTTTACTCCAGACTTCTTGTCAATCCCTCTGACTTTCACTCTGTCTTTCAAATCCCTCCCTGCATCCGTTCACTTCGCCCACTGAATTAAAGCTAGTTTTAAAGGAGAGGAATCAGCAGTGTTATAATCATCAGCAGCACTGACTAATGTCCCTCAACACAAGCATTGTAATTCCACAATCAATATGAGGCTTTAATTATTAAGTGGGTATTGGTGTGCAGTTTGCATTAGCAAAGCTGGAGACTCATAAATGATTAAACGTATTCAGTCTGAGCCAGCATTGTGTGTGTGTGTGTGTGTGTGTGTGTGTGTGTGTGTGTGTGTGTGTGTGTGTGTGTGTCTAAAAGAGAGGGCGAGGGAGATAGCAATATAAAGAAATATACTGCTTTGTCAACTCATAGAAAGCCTTTGACTTGGCATAAAGGACTGTTTATATATAGTGATTTAAAGTGGTATTGGTGGTACAACCTATGACTACATCAATGTGTAGTAAAAACATATTTTCATAATCACGAGGAGTGCACCAAACTGTAGTTGTACCTCAGCATTCTCAAACACCTACATAAATAAATCTGCCATAAACTAAAGCAGAGCAAAACACCGGGTCCTTGACAAGGAAATGAAATGTCTCCTTTGACAAAACAGTCCCAACTCAAGGCACTCTTACTAGCTTCTTGCATAGCTTTCCCTTTACATGGGCTTCATCTTCAGAAGGAGTTTGAGGCTAAGTTTAGAGGCTGTTGTTCCATTATTGATTAATTCATTGATTTTTTTTTTTCAGTTAAGGTTTTTATCGAAGGTTAAGTCATTCCTTTCTTTTAATGATTTTGAGAGGGTTATCCATGCATTTGTATCCACTACATTGGATTATTGTAATGCCCCCCTGTCTCTGAGTCTTCCATATCACGACTAGCTTGGGTATACTCATACTGCCTTGCACTCTCGATTTCATTTCAAACTGCGAAATGGTCTGGCAACTACGGCCGTTTCTTTGTTTTAGGGATCCAATCACAGAACGGGGCAAGACGATGACGCATACTACTCGACAGATGGAAGCTTGTAGTTTTGTAGTTTTCTTACGGATCCAACATGGCTGCAGCAGATGGAAAACTCTCTTTGGATCTAGCTGTAGGCGGCGTTTTAAATAGTTTAGAGCACGAAAGTTTATTTTAAAAGAAGAACAACGTTTGGCTTCACACTCCTTTACCACCACCAAAAAGGATGTTTTAGCCTTGCTTCCACAGGATTTGGCAAAAGCCTAATCTACCAACTAGCCCTGCTACTGCTCGCTGCTGTAACGCCGGTGATCTCGCTACGAGCTTGTCTATTGCCCATAAAATCAGTAGATTTGTGTGGCTGAATGACATGAGAGGGAAATAAGGCGTAAAAATAAATAATCTTGCAGAAAGCGAGAACTTATTTTAGTCTCAAAGTAGAGATGGGCTAATAACTAACTAAGCTGCTCGACTACTAACTGGAGCACGTAGGCGAGAGCACATTTCCCTGATCTTAAAGTCCCTACACTGGCTCCCTGTATCGTTTAGGATTCATTTTAAGATTCTATTATTCACTTTTCAGCCTCTTAACTGGGTTGGTCTTCTGCACCCCTGTGTTCAATCACGTTCGTTGAGGTCTGCTGAGAGATCACTCCTGACTTTCCCGAAAATTAGACTAAGCAGAGAGGTGACAGAGCCTTTGATGTTGTGGCCCCTAAACTCTGGAATGAGCTCCCCCTACAGATCACACTGGCCCCTACACTGCCTGTTTTTAAATCTGTTTTGAAAACCCTTCTGTTCTCCCTGGCCTGTTCCTCCCTTTTGTGGTCCGAATTCTTGTCTTTAAATCTATGTTAACTGTCTGTATTCTGTATTTTGTAATTCAGTGCTTATTGTTGTGCAGCGCTTCTGTCAATGCTGCACAAAATCTTATGTAAGATGCAAATTAGCCTTTTCAAAAGATGCACAGTTTTCCTTAAGAGGATGGTTTAGATTTATTGAAGTGGGGTTGTATGAGGTACTTATTTATAGTCTGTGTATTATCTACAGTAGATGGTTGGCATGCCCCCAGTTTGGAGATGCAGGCAGGAGGAGAGGCATGGAGGCTAGGCAATGTACTGCTGGGGCTGGGGCAGCAGCAAGTTGTATTTTAGCCACCACACAAAAAAATCATCAGTGTTCACTTTATTAAAAATACTTTCACCTTGCTGTCAGACGGCACTGTTTAAGTTTATATGGGGGGAACTGAATCCTTTATCTTCATCACCAGACTCCTTTGACAAAAACAGTAATTTTGCCTTTGCAGAACATGCATGTCGCTGGTCTACGGCTGACTTAATCGCCAAGTTTGTTTGCGTTACTGTGTGACTTTGGTGTTTTAAATAATTAGTTCAGATTAATCAAAGTCACACAATAACACAAACAAACTGATAGAGGCTGTGGTAGACCAGCAACTCTTGTGTCCTGCTAAAAATGTTTTACTGTTTTTGTCAAAGGAGCCTGGTGGCTTTGACAAGAGCATAAAACAGCATCAGTTCCCACATCTAAACCTCAATGAGGCTCTCTATTGGCAAGGTTAAGTAATGAAAACATTCTACATGCTGCCCTCATCCGCAGCAATACATTGCTTAGCTTCTTTTAACCGTACCATAAACTGTAGGTAAAACATTGACTATGGACATCATACAACCCCACTTAAATAATTTTTGTATGTATGCTACTATTTTTAATTGGCCAAGTCAAATAACCAAGCGAGTAACCAAGTTGGTTAGCCTGAGGTGGAGCTGTCCAGCACACTGTGGTGCTGATTCCAACTTACATACAGCAGTGCTCTTCCCTTCTCCCCCATATCTTATTGTTTGAAAAAAGACAACAACATTCTGCAATAATGTGTTAATTTGCACATGATGATTTGTAAAGCAGGACAAATGCGTTGAAATCCCACTGTGGCCCATTAGGGACTCTGGAAGCTTCTCCCAAATTTGTGCAGGGTTTAGTTAGTCCAATCCCGGCTTACACCTGATTTAGTGTGTGACAAGATGCACAATGTTGAAATAATTGGTCCTGACTGCATATATTTGGAATTAAATCATAGATTCTGTTTTGGTTAAGAGACTCCACATAGATCTTCATATGTTATTGCTTTCTCTGTGTGTATGTGGTTGACATACACATGTGTAGGTTTGTGGTTGTGTACAAGCATGTGTACAATGTGAACATACCTTGTAACATCTGCCTGCATGTGCATGTGTGTATTTGTAGACTGAAAAATATGTGTGACTTAATTGCACTTGTATGCCAGGATGTTTTTTTTCCTCCCATTTTTGAGCCTTTGAAATCCTATAATGTGAACCTTGTCACTCTGTGCCTACGGTCTTAGAAAATCAAGCTGAAAAGTGTGAACAGCATGGGTTGTTCAGGTGTAAGGCTTTGTAGTTATAAGGTCTTTGATATTTGGCAACTTTCTTAAAGCCCAGTCAGACAGACTGTGCAGGTGGGAGGGAGAGCAATTAACTGACTCATAGCTGAACTAGCATTCAGGCACTAAGAATTAATGTAAAACTCTTATGAAAAGTGATGAAATCTCTCTGCTTTGACGTCTCACATTTATTATTATATTCACAATACCTTTGTTGCATTGAGATTTCTTTCTTTTTCTTCATTACAACAGGGCACAAAACAATTACATTTCCTTCCTCATAACATATTTAGAAAGCCAAGTTTAAGTATTTCAAATCCAGCTGTGTTTATATCTTTGTTTACTTGCTTAAAGTAATTTTTCTGTACTTGTAACCCCACTCAGTGGTATGAAATGAGACAGGCATGAATTTTACCGTGTGGAAACATTGGGCAATACAATGAATATTTTATTGGATATTCTTTGACGTTTTTTCTTATGTTTGTCCCCTTGAATGTCTAAGTGACTATAGGGGTGTTTCCATTACAGTCCAATACCCGTAATGAGGCGGGTCTCACTCGCCAAAACGCCCCTGATTTGAATATATGAGCCATCCGGAGCAGTCGTTTGACCGGACTTTTTTTGGCCCTGTCGAAGAGCAGGGCTGTTTTTCTCCCCTGAAAAAAGCCTGGTTGTCGATTGGATAGAATGCTAAGCAGGATGTGACATAGCACTCAACGCCACAACACGCGCCATTTGTAAAAGCTGGCGTAGCAGTGTTGCCAACTTAGCAGCTTTGTTGATATATTTAGCGACTTTTCAGACCCCCCTAGCGACTATTTTTCAAAAAAGCAACTAGCGACAAATCTAGCTACTTTTTCTGGTATTATTGGAGACTTTTGGAGACTCCTTCGTACTCTTCTTAACAAGGCAGCTCCAGCACAGAACTGACTTTTCACTACAGTGAGCTAAAACTTACTGTAACATCTTGATATTATGATATATTATTGTATGTTTCACAATCACTGACGGTGTGTGAGCCACTGCCAGTTACAAGCTAACAAATGTCATAAAAGATGCCATCATTCTGATACATGTTCCAGTTTGCAATTTTGGAGCAGAACAGACTCGTATTCTCAATCTGGAGGCTCAAACATGCACAGTCCAATGCTGTGTCAGACAGTAAAACTGCCACTGCAGTCTGCAGACTACAAGCCACTGTCAGAGGCCAGATCCAGGATTTCTTAATGAGGGAGGAAGTAGTGATGGTATGTTCCTGAATGATTCGTTTGAAAGAACTGAAGCGAATCACTCCCTGAAAAGAGTTGTTAATTTCTCAACTCCAGATCAGCTCTCCTCTCTCCTGTCTAGTGTCTCTCTCTAGACTACAAGTGCATGTCCGTCTGTCCGCCCGCTCTTCTTCTTTTTCTTTTCCTTCTCCATTCCCTTCTTCTTGTGTTTTACCGGCGATTGGCAACCACACTGCAAAAAAAGAAAAGTTGGGTGAACTCAAAATTTCAAGGCAACAAACTTCGATAACATTTTAAGTTGGACAATTAAAATAAATATTTTAAGTTTTGTTTTTTGTTTTTGAATTACCACGATTGTAACGCCGCTATGAAATGTCAGCTAATGTTGCGACGACAATTTTGAGTTAGCATTGATACGCTAATGGCTACTCCTGTAGCTGTAACAAGCAGCGACGCTAGCATCAGTTAGCCGCTAGCATCAGTTAGCTGCTAGCATCAGTTAGCCGCTAGCTTTCGCTAATTACAGAATTTCACCGATTTCCCGCATTTCACAACAAAGAAATAAGAGTTATCAGAACTATTGTCCCTTGTTGTGAACCCCAACTTAAAGATATAAGTAACAACAACTCACCAACTTGTTTTTGAGCAGACAACTGGCTTCATTTGTTGTGCTAACTTACATTATTGCCCTAAATGTCAATAATTTATATTTCCAAGTTTTACCAACTTAAATCACTGTTTTAGGCCAAAAAATACAAGTTGGCTTTTTTTGCAGTGCAGCGTCAAAGGTGCATAACCACCTTCTGCTAAGGAGCTCCCTCTCTCCCTAAAATTTGAATGAATGCCATTCACTGTGTAGGGATGGCCAGTCATTGTTTCAGTTTGTGTACTGAACATACTAAAGTGAACTTGAGATTGGCTCTCTGCCTTGAGATCAGTTAGTCAGTGATATGTTCACTGACTGTACTAGTACAATGAACAGGAGCCCTGTGAGTCAGCTATTGTATTTAATAATTAGGTGTTGTGAAACTATGATTGTTATAGCAGATTTCAGTTTGCAAACTGTAGTTTTATCCAACTAAATTCTCGTCATTCACAGTTCACTTAGCAAGCAGAATTAAATGATCGTCCGTGTTTCAGTTCAGTGAGTTCTGATACGCAGTCAAAGCTCCGGTTAAGCATTGAACAATTCGGTGAACAAATCTTTTGTAAAAATCTTTTTAATTAACTGATTCGAGAGATTCAGTACACTGAACAGAACTGCTGTTGCCACCACTAGAAGGAAGAGAAGATGTGCTTCAAGCACCTTTTACTTTTTATTTAAGGAAGAACTGTGTTAAACTGTTTTCACATACTGTAAATGTGTCTAGAGGGGAACTTTATATTAAGATTTTTTTTATTTTTATTTTAGTAAACTAACACCTTTTTATGATAAATACAGTTCAGAAGATGATCACTGCAATATTAGGATATGTATAGAATTGAAAAGGTAATGTAAAAGAGTTTCAAATTATCCCTAGGAGTAAAATGATACATAAATCTTAACTATTAAGTAATACATAATTAATGTACCATGTTATGCTGTAGTCTGTACTTTTAAAATCCAATCTTCATCTGCATCTACTTTATATTATTAAATAAACACTGAAAGATTCCTGGGTGTTAAACTGAGCTGATAGCATCATGAATGTAGTAATAAAGCAGAATGAACATTAAAGACGTATCAGAAAGATTAAACTGCGAGTGGGTTTGTGGCTCAGTAAGCATATGTGATTATGAATGTTGGCAGGTGTAAGTGGATGGAGTATGGAATATGGAGTTTGACTGTGTGTGTGTGTGTGTGTGTGTGTGTGTGTGTGTGTGTGTGTGTGTGTGTGTGTGTGTGTGTGTGTGTGTGCATGCATGTGAGTGTTTAACTGCCCATTATAGTCCGATGTGAGTGCAGTCAGCGATTTCAAACATCTTTATCGTGACAATCAATAGGTACATTAACCATTGGGTTTATAGAGCGGCAGTTCGTGAATATTGAGCAGAGTTTGACGCAGGTGGAAATAAATTAAAGAGTCCCACAAACATACATGCTAAAGCAACACTGACTCATGCTGTCAGAAGAGATTAAAAGCATGTGGCTGCATGTTAAGAGCCCAACAGGTTTCCATCAACATTGCTGTGTCCCTGAGTTCAGATATCTAAGAGCTGGAATAGAAAACACGGTATTTAAACATTAAGCAGATGATTGCCAGCTTGGCCAGGTGTTTAATAGTTTCATTGAGACAGCAGTGCATGCCTAATAGTTGTCCCACCAGCTCCTTGATGATGCATTCTCCCTTTAACACCCCTCACTCAAACACCAGCGAACTCTGAAACGAGCTGTCACATTCTATCCGATCACCAAGCCCACTCCGTCAGTTAAGACATCACTCTGCACCCAAACAGTCATTCTGCTTTATCCGATTGGCCGCACGCTTCACTCCCTCCTCCTCACGCACAAACCGATTGTGTCATGCCGTACCTGCTCATTTACCTTTTTGATTTAATTGGCTGGATGTTTCCAAGAAGGTAGAATCAAGTTAGGCTGTCCACTGCTAAAGAGACAAAGGCAGCCGTAAAAAGAAACGGTTGGGTGTTATTAGGCTATTTACTGCTCCATTTGTGGTTTTATAGCTGATGTGATGCTCTCAGGAAATGAGTTTGAAAATGCTTTGTTGGCAGGCAGGGGATTATGAGATTGGGGTCCCAAAAATAGTTTGGCTGCACAGTGGGGCACTGGAACTCAGTAATTACTAAATCTCTCCTGTTTCCTACGTCGTAACTGTCTCTTTTTTCCTCTTGACTTGCAGCCTTTCTATCTGTTTCCAGTTGCTCCAGTTGCTCTTTTTTCTTACAGAGAGTGTATTTTATCTTGTCTCTTTCTTTTGCCATAAATTATTATTGTATTCATTATTCACTTTACATCCTATCAAGTAAATTCATCTCGAGTAACCACTATGTTTTAAAGACTTCAGTTCCCCATTTGTGTAGAAATGGCAAAACTTGAGGGATTATTTTTATGTCGGCATTCCAAATTGAGCATGAATGTTATGTGCCATAGTTCTCTCCTACAGGCTGTATTTTGATTATATTTTAATGGATGGTTAAGCCGAAAAAACTGACAGCTGAAGAAGCGGTAATAAAAAAGTAATAAAAAGAAGGATCAGACTAAGACAGAAAAAGGATTCCATCTGATATAAATCACGTTGAATTAACACTAGTGATTTTGCCCCACTGATTTGTCGTTTTACGTGAAATTAATATTGAACCATTTCTTGTTGGAACATTAAGTAAGCAATTGTTTAAACCATTACATTTGTCTGTTGCAAACAAGCTTATCATTTTGGCTCAGTTGGACAATGGTAGTCATGGTCCAACTGAGCCAACCTTTTCTGAATTAAAACATTACTCACTGACATCATAGTGTCACATTTACACTTCAGTTACTTAGCAACACATTATCTCTTTTTGTTCTTAAACATTTATACTGTTGCAAATCTGCTACTAATTAAAAATTGTACAACCTGTAATAGTTTTCATTAAAGTAAAGGTGGAAAAACACCCAGAGTGATATAATCACAGTTAAACCTTCACTGTCAATGTGCAAATCTCTACACTAGAGTGTAGTGTATGAAAAAATAATGAAAATTAATTATTTATCATTTTGCCTGGGGGCTTCTCAAAGCTCATCTAGGACCCCAATTTGGGTAAAAGCTGCACTAAGCCACCCTGGAGAACCAACAAAAGTAAAGTGGCAAAAAGAGAAAGTAATCAGTGCGTTTACACACTCTTATCTATTATGTGGACTGCTGTGAAATCTAGTGCAGACATTCATGTCCTCTTAGGATAAACTAAAATAACTTAAGTGACTTTGGTGATTTCACTTTAATTTAATGCCATCATCAGGACAATTTGCCTCTACTTATTGTTTAGTGCAAATTTGAAAAAGTCAGCATGCCAACACACTATACTAAGATGTTAAACAAGGCAAACAAAACTCACTTGTTTAGATTAGCCTTTTCTGTTTGACCTTACCATCCTCACTTCTGCTCTGTTTGTTTTTTTATGTAGTTGTTTGTATTTAGCTGATTGTGTTCTTGTATTATCTAATGTTTTTTGCTGTGTTTGTAAGGTGACCCTGAGGGACGTGAAAGTGAAATTATTATTTTTTATTTATTACATTTTTGACCATAACTCAAGCTAGTTATGACAACATTTTATAAATGATGAAGTTATGTCATGATATACCCTTAAAGGTCAAAGGTCAACTTACTGCTACATCAAAGTGTTCTTGCCATTATTCAACTCTATAACTTAGGAACAGAAGGGGAGACACTAATCTTGAAGCTGTGGTGACTTTATCGATCTTCTGTGCTGCCAGGTTGAAGATGACTGTTCTTCTAAACTTTAAAATTAATTCTGTCTGAGCAATGTCTGCTGTCATGGCTACAACTTTGAGCTCTGTCCTGTTACTCTGGTAGTCCACCAGAAGCTCAGTGGTAGGGGTGTGCCATATTATTTTGTTCACGATAATACCAGTATATTTTTTATATGGTTAAAAAAATTCATATCACGATATTGGCAACATTCTTACTTCTTGACGTGGTGGCAATAATTATGCAGACTGCGGCAAAGTGCTCAAGATTGATGCATTCTACTTAAAAAATTTACAAAATTTTCTCCCGGGGGCATGCCCCTGAACCCCCTAGATGATTTTTTTATTTGCTGATACTCAAGAGTCAAGAGTAATTTGTATTTGGCAACTGTTGAGATTTGTACTTTACACTACATTTTAGATTTATGGTTGATTTTTGTTTTTGTTGTACACTTTTTTATTTATTAATACAGACAAAAAAAATCATATATTTTTCAGTATTTTGTTATATTGTCAAGAATAGCGTTATCGCAAAAATACCCTGAAATATCATGATATTCTTTTAGGGCCATATTGCCCACCCCTACTCACTGGTTTTGCTGTTTTTTAGCTTGAGGTGATTGTTGTTGCACCATGTGACAAAGACTCTATGAGTCCTCTGTACTCATCTCTGAATGAAGACATTGTGTTTCTCACTGGAAATTATCCAGTGGAATTGTACATGTCAGTATAATGATAAAGTCCATTCGCCAATAAATACATCTAATACATCATCATTCTTTTAAAGTAAGTCCATGGATGTGAACTGCAACTTCACCAGTTAATGGACACATCAAACAGAGAGGCTGTGATTTTAGTTGTCATGATTCATGAAACTATTTGCATTTAAATGTATATTTTTCTACATAGGCACCATGCTGTTAGTCTAACACTTCATTGCCCTTTGTTTTATTGGGGTGTTGACACTCATCCAGAACTTTATACACTCGTACTGTACTTCAAATGTTCCACACAAGTTCAGATTAGAAACCTGATTTGCATTCAAATCACACTCAAAGTGGAGTCTGCGTATAATTTGACAGTTAAGCCATGACGTGAGTTAAAAAGAAAATTGCTGCACCATTTTATGCTGATTTCAACCAGCATGAAGCATTTCAATCTACATTATATCCTTATCACATAGTGCCACAGGGGCAGCTTGTCTCTGTCTCGCTTTCTTTCGTTTACCGTTCGTCTTCCTCGTTTCAGTCCTGCTCCTTCTTTGCATTTTGCACAGTCCGTGTTTCTTTTCTTTCTTCAAGTTTTTCTCACTTTTTCTCTTTCTGTGACCCGCTCCCTGACACAATGAAATATAGATGTAACCAACTGCTTATTGGAAAAGTTCATTTTACTAGAATGAACATCATAATAATGCTTTTCAGCAGTAAGGGAAACAGTGCGTGGTCAGATAGATAAGGAAATCATTCTTAAGATATCATGTGACCAGACACAAGTCCTACATATGTGTCTAATGCTGTTCTGTTCGTCTGTTTGTTTACATTTTCTTGACTCCGTACTCAATGTTCTTTCTCTCTTCCAAACAACTCAACAAATACAATAAAACGTGAGTATATACGATCATATCTCATTGACGTATGCACACAAACACACACTCCTGTTCCTCTCGTTTAGCTTTTTTTGACAGTGGCCACAGGATTTAATTGAGTTCCTGTCAGAAATATCAATTGTTCAATTTCTCATCTGTCACAGGGGTTGGGGGGAGAAGGAAGTGAGAGGTGGGAGGATTTTCACTCCCGTTGTATACACAAACCGACAGCTGGAAGTTTGAAAAGAAAGAGAATCAAGTTGAAACAGAGGGAACAAAATGGAATTGAAAAAGCTTAGATTACATACCACAAAAGAGATCTGTAATACTCTCCCATCTCCTTTGATAATGTCTGACTGACTCTCCCACCCTTTTCATTAATAGTAAGAGCCGTTAGACTTCCAGAGATAGAAATATGACGTTACTGGCAGTTTCTTTTCTTCTTTTCTTGTAATATTAAATAAACAAATCTCTGTCAGTTTGTGCACTTATCCATGGCTGCATCTTTAAAGGTCAAGAAATTAGCAGAGGGCTTGTTGTCAGCTCCTGACACCTGCTGTGCTGATCATTTCAACAACGCTTTAATCTTGTGTCTTAAACTAGATGTCTAATCTTCATTAAAATGATTAAATGATCACAAACCAGCTTCCAAAACCCCTAGGTGTATAGTGAAAATGTAGAAATGTGAGTCCCACAGTGTGATGAATTACTTCAGAGTGTGGTTTAGTATGCAGGAGCCTTTTTTCCCCTTTTCTTTACAAAAAGCTCTGATAATTCTAGGTTCCTTTTCACTGTTAGACTTTGGGAAACATAACTTGTTAGCTCCTCTTCTAATCATCGTATTGGCGCCTATCCAGAAAAGTGTGGAATATTTTAGTATTCTTTCCAACCGAGAAGTTAAGACTCCAGATCTTACCCTCTGACAGGTTTATGTCTCTGCTGATATTTCTACTGTGAGAAGCTGTTTTGAAGCCATTTTGACCCATTTCAATTTCTAGAGGTCACGACGTCTCACTTTAAGTCTACCACCTGTCTTGTAGATTTTTATGAATGAGGCATGAGTTTGTGGAAATGTTTCTGAGTAGTTGTTCCGGCTTCTCTAATCTCAAAGCTTGTTTGAAATGCAGGAGCTGAATCATAGCACTGATCAAGGTTTTAGCATCCTTATGTGTCACTTCAAGAATAATTCACATAAAAACTTTTTCTTCTGCTAACTTTTAAAAGGCATTCAAAAGGGCTTGAATTAAGCTACAGCACATACGTCTTTGACAGTATAAAAGAAGAGAGAAACAGAAAACAAGCTCTTTGAGTTTGGAACTGCTTACATGGCTTTAAGCTGTTGATATTTTTATTAAAACTAAATGTGCAGTAACTCAGCAAATAAAGTTTTGCTTTTATGTTTTTTTTCTAATGGTTTTATCTTGCTTTATGGGCACTGCCATCTTGTGCTGGTGACATCATTTGGAGCCAGAGTCTGCCAACTGGCCAATTGTGAGTTGATCATAATCATCAATCAGGATGATACACCTTATTTTTACAGCAATGTGTAGCTAATTACAACCAAACTTAACAGAAAAACACTTAGAAAATATCGTATTTGATGTGTACTAGCAAAAAAAAGGGCTAAAGGGTTGATGACCTATACTGCAGCCAGCCACTAGGGGGCAATTGAGATGTTTTGGTATCACTTTTGGGGTGCAGTCCATGTCAGCAGTCTGTTATATAGAATCTATGGTTCTCACCTTCAGAGACGAGTTATGTTATTTTGGGTTTCTACTTAAACATGTTTATATGCTTTAATGTAAAATAAAAAAAACACCATATTTTTTCTCCTACCGTCCATGTAAATATTCACCGTCTGTCTGAAACACTGCATTTTATCTCTATCTCAGTCCACTCTGATTTGCAAAAAAAAGGCACATCCTTACAAAGATAGTCCTCAAATTGGGCTGGAGAACCCAAAAAATCTGACTGGGTTGTCAGGAATCAACTGAAGATTTTTACTGGTTACTGGTTGCTTCCATCATTATATGCATCACTCCTTAAAGTTCACGGATTGGTTGTACCTGCTGCCAGATTCGATTGACTTGCATTGACTCTTTTTTCCAAATTATCATCTGGTGAGAATTGAGCTCACAGGCTCATCACTTCAGTGAGGATAATATTTTACAGGCTGTCCTAGTTAAGGTATGAGTGAAACATTGTCACAGCAGACGAGTTTCTGGATTTTTTTGGCCAGGACTGACTGTGGTGAGGCTTAGTGGTGGGCGTAGTGTTTGTGGTTTCTTCTTCTCCACAGCCAGAAAAAATCAGATTTACTTGTGATGAAAAATAAAGCACACCCTTACAAAGGTAGTCCTCAAATTGGGGTGGAGAACCAAGAAAAATCTGACTGCGTTGTCAGATGTGGGTGTAGGTCGGGACCCCAGATACCCAAATGTACATGCACAAGCATTGAAAATGTGATTGTCTCTCATGATCTGTCCTTAATTGATATCACTCTGGGTGTGTCACTTCGATTATTTAGAGAGTCAATGATTAGTTATTTATCTTTCCAACTGAAAACAAGCTACTTCAGCAAGTAACTTCGGCGAAAGGCCACACTGCTGTTCGCCTCCCTGCAACTGCTCTTTTATCTATTTTCTTATTCTCTGTTTCTGTCTTTTCTAGCCCAGCTTTTTAGGTCTCCTGTTGTGTCTCAGTGAGGTATAACAGAAATCTTTGACTCCTGATCTTTGATGCAACCGCTGCATGCGGGACAGAAAGGAAACTTTCTGGCCTTGAGTCTCCCAGCCAGCATGGAGACGTGTGTAAACAGCAGGGGCTTGAACCATTGAGATAAAAACTCCTATTCTTTTCTTCTTCTGTGGCAAGTAAGGTTCAAGTAAGGGGACGACCCAGGTCCTCATTCCAACCTGATTTATGTATAAAAGCTGTGATTTTCCTTTGAATAAAATATATACATGGTACTATAAGCAAAGAACTGGACATACTTTATACAAATGATTTTGAAGATAGGTGTAGAGCCATGGGTGCTACTTCATATTTTAACATTCACAATACTTCAGTGCCTCCAAACACTGACCTGCTCCTTCAGTCGCTTCACCAACCCTCTACCATGTGTGTTATTGGCTTTAAGAGATGCACAGTAGTTATTTGAGCCAAAGGGACTTCCTTTGATGTTTCTGTCACAATGTGAGCTCGGTGATGATAAGCTACGGACGGATTTCTGCTTTTATAGTTTCCCTTTGATTTTTAATGGTGTACAGTAGGACAGTAGTGAGTGTGTCTAATTGGCTGTGAGAAATATGAACGGAAATGCACACAGGCATAAGGACACGTGCTCATGCTTATCGACACTCTTTTATCCACACATGAATGTATACTGTATGTGCACACATGCATGTTACTGTGTGATAATGGAGGCACAGAAACAGGCTTTCTTTTTAAAGTAGGAGCTGCTCCTTTCACATTAATTCTATTCCTGCATCATGCACATTATATTGCAAATTAGTATCCCCATAAATATTCTTTATGACAGTATGAGTTTGCATATCACAAAGTACAGTGAATTACTCAAGCTGGGAAGTTTTGTGGGGTTTAAGTTACTTAAATCTAAATGAAATATGAGGCAAGAGTATATCAAGAAGCCAGACGCACACATACACCCAAACCTACTGAATTTGTGTGCACACTAAGTTTGCATTATAAGGCAATTTTCTCTCATTCTTTTACAGTTAATAACACATAAATATGCACAGACTCATTCACAGTTTTTGTCACACTTTATCACTCTCATTTTTTCATTTCACACTCATATTCACAGTTGATGTTGTGTGTTGTAATTCCTTATGTGCACTGTTGCGCAGATTTGTCATTTTTCTTTTCTTTTAATTTGCCGTGCTGTTGTCTTATAGGCCTGCAGAACGAGAAAAAACAAAGATTTTCAGTGTTCATTAGGATTCCTCCGGTATGCTTTCTGCAGGCCGGCTCAGTGAAAACTCTTGCAGTGAAGGTCATGCTACAGCTAAAGTCGTTTAAAACTGCTGGACTAACTTATAACGGCCATTCAGGTCCATGTTTTTCCATTAGATTTTGTGAACACTCAGACTACAAAGCAGAGGCCCCAACATAGCTCTTCTTCTGTCCCTTTCTCCTTTCGTTCTCACTGCTTTTCATTTAGCATTTCTGTCCATTCATCTGCCACATATTTTTCTTACCTTGTTTGTTCCTTTCCAAGTATTTCTTTCCTTCACATTCTCCCACATGAACAGTATGTCTGAAACTCAGCTGACTGCTTACAATGTGTCTGCATGGCTCAGTTTTGGACATTCTGACAGACACCCACAGTCACTTCTTGAGTTCAGCAGCCTGAACCCAAAAGTAACTCTATTATGAGTTTCTTTAGTGTTCCAGAGTTAATTTGCACTCCAAACGACAGTCGTAATAAGTTACTGGGGTAATAACTTTTAATGCTCACCTTTGTTTAGACCTCTGCCTTTAATTGCCAGGTTTAGACGAGTGCAGTTTAAAATCCATCTGGGGCTTGTATTTCAATGTCTGCTGTCTCTACAATGATGAGTACAATATTCTGTTTAGGCATACTGACCAAAACAAGAAGACTTAGATTCTAACAATGATTTTTTCCTTTAAGGCGAGTCATTAGATAATTTCTATTTTGCATATTTAAACATATAATTTCAGAATTGTTGTCTTCATGGACGTAATCAACTAAAGATGTTCATGATGGTGTCTATTAGTTTTTAACCCATACACCCTAATTTGCCACTCTTATAAACCAAATATGGTCAAACTCAATTAAAAACCTGGTTGGCTCCATCATTATCTAAATCACTCATCAAAGTTCACAGATTGGTTCTACCTGCTGCAGGGCTCGATTGATATGCAGTGACTCTTTTTTTCCTGACTAATATCCAGTGAAAATTGAGCTTGGAGGATCCACTTCTGTGAGTATAATAATAGTCCTGGAAATTTTGGTTAAGGCATGAGTGGAACATTGTCACAGCAGGCGAGTATCTGGATTGTTTTTTTGGCCAGGACTGACTGTGGTGAGGCTCTGTGGTGTGGCGTGGTGTGTGTGGTTTCTTCTCCACAGCTCCCAGCAGGCCTCAGGAGAGACCGACGGGGAATGCTTTCGGAGTTATGGGTGTCATGCAAAGTACAAGTATGGTGTGTCTCAAGCAATTGAAGCGAGGTTGTCAAAGTGTTAGCACCTGCTATCACATCTCTCATACAGGAGCAGGGTGCTGATAATAAACAACTTGGCAGCTGGCTGCTTGTGACATCATGCTTAATGCCCCTTGCAGCTTTCCTGGCAGGGATTCAGAAGAAGTTGGTGGACGTCTTCTGGTCTTTGGCTGAGAGCTGCTTTCCTGGCCAGGAGGGTGGTCACAGCTTGATGGACTGGAGAGTCAGGTGGCAGCCTTCCAGCTTCTGACCAAGCAGCAGAAATCTGCTGGAGGGACAGTAGAGGATACCACAGAGGCCAATTTTTATCACCACGCTCCCTGGATGCTGTTTACATCTGGCCTGGCATGTGGTTGGATTAAGAGAAATGGGATGTGGGCCTCTGTTACCCTGGATTTCCTCAGTGTCATGTGCCAGCTTGGCCGATAGACTGTACTGATCACTCTGAGAGTGCTGAAGAGGTTTATCCGGGAGGTGCTGGGGCTTCTGGAACATACAGTCAACAGGCAACATCCACATAGAATTGCAAGTTGACTTTGCTTTCAGTATGAGGCAGTTTAATACGTAGACACATTGCATACAGAAAAACCCTTTGATTGTCATCCAATTATGCAGAGTTATGTGTAACGACTTTTAGCCAGGCTTGCAGCATTGCTCTACGGATGCCAATGTCAGCTGGTCGGCCCACCAGTTGGTCGAGACCTTCTTGGTGCCCAGAGGATGAATTTTAATAACTTTGGTGATCCCTTGACTTTTTCTTTCATGCCAGCGGCAGACTGACATTTTTTTGGTTGAGAGTGAAATATCTTAACAAATGTTGGACGGAATAGAATGAGATTTGACACATTATTTTCTTACTGTGAATTTTAACTTCATGTTTTAATAAGAGCTCCCCATGCTTCTTCACAACATCACCTAACTCCTTCTTTCACATTTTATATTTAAGTATTTAAGTGATCCTTTAACTGTTCCTCTAGCCCCACCATCAGCTTACTTTGTCCAATAGTGTGGATAATGAACCCAATCATGCAAACCTAATAAGATTCTATCATCCTCAGCTCTTCTTCAGTTCAATTGCTTGTTATTGTTTATATTCTAACACGCTAAATTAAGATGGTGAACACGGTAAACATTGTACCTGCTACATGTCACCTTGTTACCATTGTCATTGTGAGCATGTTGCCATGCTGACATTAGTATTTCTGCCAAAGCTCTGCTGTGCTGAAGTAAAGCCTCACAGAGGTGCTGGCATGGCTCGAGGCTCTTAGTCTTGTTGTAAAGCACACTGCTAAGGGGAATTATTGTATGTTATGCTCCACAGAGCAGAAAGAGCTGTGCATAAGCATAAAAGAATTACAGACTATGCTCACCAGGCTTTTAGAGTCAAATAAACATTAATCAGCTGCATCAATCTGCTTCCAATTGGGTACTAGGAAACAGCTGACTGGTGATTGTTTTTTAAAACTTAATTTAGAATCTATATAGAACCTAAATAAACCATAAAACTGTTATGAGCGTCACTATGTTAAACAAACAGATAACAGGGGCTGTTGATGCAGTTCGGAGTTTTCAAGGATGTAGGTGAACACATTAAGCTTATGCTGTTTGTGAAGCTTGTCTGTCACTCCAGACTGTGATTGTATGGGCAAGTTTACCTCTCACTGGCAGATCTAAGGTGTGTGCTGTTGTTTTCCTGCTGGTTTGTTGCTTGTTTTAAGTTTGTATACAACCTACAGTAGCATGTGTTCTATTCACAATTAAACGGAGAGCTTACCTCTGGAGCTAACATTAGCCTCATGTGGAGCTGGGGCCCACACGCCAACGGCAACGGGATAACATGGCCACCCGCCCCACAGAAATGGCAGAGGGCGATTAGTTGATGGCTTCTAATCAATTAAACCAACTGTGACTGGACCCAAAGTTTGGTGTCCACCCCAGTTCCAGCTTCATTACAATCAATCAATCAATATCCTTTATTTAACCAGGTAAAAATTCATTGAGATTAAAATCTCTTTTTCAAGAATGACCTGGCCAAGAAGGCAGCACCATGATACATTAAGAACAATCAACCACAATTCTCATACACCACATTCAACATCAATTAAAGTACATACAAGATCAGGGACAAGACTATATGAAGATTGAAATGAGTACAGTTAAAAAGGAAATAAATAAACTGGTGACAGATGAATGAATAAACCCGGTCGTTATCAGAAAATAGCTTTACAAACAATTGCATTGACCAAGAGAACTATCTTCTCTGTCCTTCAGGATTCCTTTGAATTCTCCCAAGGTGACCAGCTCAGACAGCTTCAGCTGCTTTTGCATAATGTTCCAGGCAGAAGGCGCAGCATATTTAAAGGCCTTTTTCCCTAACTCAGTTCTAGCTCTGGGTACCAACATCTGTAACACATCCCTAGAACGCAAACCATAGCTACATTTGTTTGTGGACATGTAAACACATAGATATGAAGGGACCAGCCCAATAAGACACTTGTAAACAAAAAACAACCAGTGTGAGAGTCTGCGTACAGATAGTGATGGATATTTTGCAGTGGCATACAGGGTACAATGATGGACACGATTTCCACAGCCAGATAAAAATCGCAGAGCACAGTGGTAGACGGTATCCAATTTCTTGAGGTACTGGTCAGGGGCGTTTATGTACAGCAGGTCACCGTAATCTAACAACGGTAAAAAGGTCGCAGTGAACAAACGTTTCCTGGCCTGCAATGAGAAGCATGATTTATTTCTAAAAAAGAAACCTAATTTAATTTTTAATTTGGAGACCAGTTTTTCAATATGAAATTTAAAAGACAATTTTTCATCAATAATGAAACCCAGGTATTTGTACGAATTGACCCTTTCAATTTCGGTCCCATGACTAGTTATAAGCTTTGGCAAAACTTTTGGTAGAGGTTTTCCATTTGAAAAAAGCATGAATTTAGTTTTATCTGTATTTAAAACTAATTTCAATTTTGTCAGCTGTGACTGCAGAACGTCCAAAGCAGACTGCAGGAAATGAAAAGTGTCTGCCACTGACGGGGATGAACAATAAATAATAGTGTCATCTGCATAAAAATGACAGGCAGCATTGGTTATTGTGTCACAAAGATTGTTTACATAAATAGAGAACAACAATGGCCCTAATATGGAACCCTGGGGCACGCCCTTTGACACAGGGAGGGAGGAGGACGAGGACCCAGCAAACTGGACACATTGCGTTCTTACTGACAAATAATTAGAAAACCAGTGTACAGCCTGCCTAGATAAACCAATTTTGAGTAACCTATCTACCAAGGTGGCATGGTCTACAGTATCAAATGCCTTGGAAAGATCAATAAAAACAGCAGCACAATACTTTTTACAATCCAATGATTCAATTATATCATTAACAACTTTTAATGTTGCAGTAATTGTGCTGTGTCGTTTTCTAAAACCTGACTGGTGTTGGGATAAAATATTATTCACGTCTAAAAAGTCTTTCAGTTGGTCACTGACACATTTTTCAAGGACTTTAGCTAAAACACATTACATTATGCAGCTGCCATGTTGCTGCAGTGACAGAGAAATGTAAGGGTGGTTAAGTTACGTATTAACATAGTTAAGTATTCAGCTATGAAGTGTCTCGAATAACTTTGATTGTAGCATAATGGTAGTTCTTTAAAGCCCCCCGTTAAAGTACGTTATGTGGATGTCTTCCAGCTGTTCTCACCTTTCACAAAGACTGTTTAAAGCTAAGCTAGGTACCAGCTATGAGCTAAGCTAAAGCAACCAGATATCTCCCAATAGAGGTGGGGGAAAAAATCGATACATCATAATATTACGATATTTTGTGTGGTGATATTATATCGATTTATAGCCGCCAAGTATCGATAGCATTTCCATAAGTATTTTTCGTCGTATTACTGGAGGTAATGCTATCATATAAAACTATAAGATCTAAGGAATCTATAGGCACCATGTGTATCGTATCGGGAAGTTATCAAAATAACACTGCAAAGCTGGGCTATTTTTTGATGTTTCATGGTGATTTTCACAGTGGTCATATGACCTCTGACAAAATGCTCAAAATCACAATAATATCATATTGTGACTCAAGTATCGGGAATAAATTGTTTTGTGGGGCCTCTGGTGAGTCCAAACTCTATCACCCAGCTATGTTTGGGAGTTAAGGGCCAGAAGGCTCTTTAGAGGTAACACTGTTTAAATATGATAACAAATGTGATAACATTACCATTTAATTTAACGGTAAAAACAAACCAGTCAAATGTCTATGACCAGTCAAAAGGAGGGCCCACCTGCGAAAACCCTGTCCCCCCTTGCTAATAATTATCTGTCGCTGCTTCCAGATATGATCTTTTTTATCAAACTCTTGGTAAGAAAGCAAATAAAGTTGATTTACTATACTTGCCTGAACTTCACTGTTAATCACCAGACTGTAGAATCAATATGACAAACGGGGAAATCAAAATGTCTAGTGTCACACATAATCCAGTCGGAGGTGGAAAAACATGACAAAATGTGTTTCAGAGTTCAAGCTCATTTCACACATCCTAATGAGACACTGTTGGTGGAGTCCATTAATGTTTCTCAGAAATTATATTGACACATTTATGGATGTTTGGGGACTGTGACACAATATTTACAGTGAGAGAGGAGGATCCAGTGCTTTGAATTTCAATATCACTTCCATCTGTCGAGGCTGTCAGCACTGTAGATGGTGATGCATTGAGTCCTGCAGTTGGGTTTGAGTGTGGGTGGATACTGGTGATTTTCACCCCATTGCCTCTGAGTGCACAGCCGTGGAAGATGTTCAAAAGTGGGGTGAAGAGAAAGAGTGAGAATTTGGCTGTGATTTGTGGCAGATCACCTACCCCCTTCTGAAAACACTAAAACATTTCTGGTAGCAAAATGATTTATGGTGCCAGAAGGGAAATACATGCTGTGACAACACTGATTGTGTTCAGAAAAACAACATGGCTGGTTTAAGTTGTAACCCTATATTAGAATGATCTCTGTATATAATCAGAAAAAAAGAAAGCTTTGTCAGTAAATATGTTGTATCTAATATATGTATTATAATTTATTATATAAATATGTATCTTGAGCCAATAAATGAGGTTAGACATCCTGTTAGAGCGAATGGCTTGCTAATGATACTGGAAGAGAACATAACACACTGTGGTCAGTCAGACTCCACTTGTTTTCTTGGTGCTTGTATTTACTAAGCGTTACGATAAAAACGTGTTCGGCCTTCAAAATAAAAGCAGACAAAATAAGAGTACATGGATGTGTCGCTCTTTGACCCTCTTAGTTCACTTTTGATTTCCAAGCGGTGTATTAATTGAGCCTCAGAACAGACCTACAACCAGTTGGATCAAGAGTATTGGTTTCAGCAAAACTAGCTTACTGTATCAAACCTTGCTAGCATGAATTACCAGGTTTCATTTTATACAAAATTTATTTAAACACAAAACACAATTAAATATGCAAGATTACTGTGAAAACTAACCTCATACCTCGTGGAGAGCTAAAACATAAAACACTGAACTCCTTGACTTTATCTTTACAGTATAATCTCACTTGATTTAGTATTAAGATCGACAGGAAGTCTCTTTTTTGTTCTTTCAAAATAAAAGCGTCCAGTATCAAAACAGGCTTTTGCATGGTACTGTATGCATATCTTTTATTTTGCCCATGTATGTAGCGATTTATCAATTAATTGAGCGTTAACATTTTGCTTGAGTTGGCAGGTTTCTTCCAAACGCCCATCCCTAATATTAACATATGACTTGCTCAATGTCTGCAGGATTTTTTTTGTTGCCTCATGTGGCAATAGGGAGTGAAAGAAAAGTTTCCAGATTCAGCAAGTCCAGGTTATGAAATCTGATGTCAACTGTAGTCATTGGGGATGCTCGGTGGTTTACGAGAATATGGTCAGGTCTGGTTCAAAGAGATCCAGTTTTATATTTTTATTTTATTCTCTGAAAAAACAGTGTGTCATCATCATGACATCATGACTTTTGGCATCTCCCAGGCTTCCTCTTGTCGAGGACAAAACCTCAACCTTCATTATAATTCAGTTCACACACACATGCACACGGATGTACTTTATTCTTGGGGAAAAAAATAACTGTTTCGCTTTTTCCCCATACAGGAACAGGAAATGGAGGCAATGATGAAACCTCTGTGTAATGTTCAGGGCTCAAAAGGACTGACAAACGTCAATCACCCCCTCAAAACAGATTATCATCCCTATTTCAGTCCAGATTAGTTTGTCTGTGTGTGTGTGTGTGTGTGTGTGTGTGTGTGTGTGTGTGTGTGTGTGTGTGTGTGTGTGCGCGCATCACACAAAAAAAGGACCCACTGATATCTGAAATTGAATCACAAGATTAAAAGACCAGAGTACTTTGCTGTTGTACACACATTGGGTGCAAGAACAAATGTTAAAAGACGAATAACACTTTATCTCTTAACAATGGCAACCAACAATTCTGTGTGTATGTGTGTGTGCTGTAGATGTTCATAAAACAAACATAAATGAGATAAATGTTTCAAATATAGTTTGATAGTTACAAGAGCAGGGAATGTTGTGTCTTTTGAGCACCTCTGACATATCTGAAAATCAATACACATAGTAAACAAATTCTAAAGTGATTGATAGTCTCTGGCTGTGGCTCAAGAAGAGTGGCGTCCAATTTGGGTGACCTCAGGACTGCATCAAAGGTTTTTGCTGATGAGGTAGTTTCACTTGCTTCACTGGACCATGACCTGAAGCACACAGTTGGGTGGGGTGGGGTGGTGGTGAGCTGCAGCTGAGTGTAAAGCTAGGATGAGGGTCACTATTCTGCTCTATTGGATTTTGGTTGATAATGCAGGCTTTGCACCAGACTGACATGGTGAAGAGGGAGCTGAGCCTGAAGATAAACCTCTTGATATATTAGTAAAAGACTCATCAATGTCATGAACTTTTCTGGTTAGACAATACCTGTATCTGATCTTTTTGTACACAGATCTAGAAAAAAATATATATCATTCAGTAGAAGTAGAAAAAAATTAAAGGTAGGGCTGGGTGATATGGACCAAAAGTCATATCCCGATATATTTAGGCTGAATATTGATATACAATATATATTCCGATATTTTTTTTTTACAAAGTGAGAGCAAATGTTCAGTCAAAGTCAAATCCAAATGACATATCACTAGTAGTTTTATTGACACTTTTTATTTAAGTGAACATAAATACTGTATAACAACAGGAGTACCAAAGCTCCATAAAGTGCACATTTAAACAAAAAAATAATAAAAATAGCCTATGAAATAAAATAGGCCAATCTTTTTCTGAAATAAATATATTCATATGAGAAAAGAATAATGAACATTACAAAAGAACTAAATATGACAACCCAGAGTAAGAGCAGCATTTATATATAATGAAAGAAAAATGTTTTAAGTATATGGATAAATGCAATATGGTTTAATTCCATATCACATTTAAAAATATAATAGGTATTATTATTTATTATAATAATAATCTATATATGTTTTATGTAGCCCAGCCCTAATAAAAGGTATCAAATGAAATATGGTATTGGTAAAGAACTGGTACTGTTTTTTTAAATGATACCCAGACCTAGGAGTGACCAAAAAAGTCTTCTTTGCTGGGTGTCTGGATAACCTTGTTTCATCCTCTGCTACCTCCTCTATCATAACTTCTTTGTACTTTTTAAATCCAGGAACATAAATAACATAAAGAAGAATTATTTTGGACATTTGTTGGCAACAGGTCAAAAGGTTCAAAAAACGCTTTCATGTCTGCCATTAGAAACGTTGTCTAGAAAAACAAGAAATGTTTTAAAATGCAAACTTGGAGCCAATTTTTTAAACAGTTCTAAACATATGGATGAAACAGATGATCACAAAGAAAAATCACTGCAAACCATGCATGAAATTGAGTTTGTTCTATCAGGACCATTATTAAACAAAACTGGTATTTAATTCATGCTGTTAGTTGCCATGAGTACACAGAAGTGTTGTGGCCCTTTGAACACTGTTTTTGTTAATTTATTCTTAGCCTCAGCTTTCTTCATGTTCATATAAAAAAAGAAAAGAAAAGAAAAAGCAAATTAAAATACCCAACATTTGACAAAGTGGCCACACATGAATTCCTAATAAAAAACAAAATAGGGCTGCAAAAAAACAAATATTTTAATTATCTGTTCATCTGCTGATTCTTTTACAAAGTTATCAAGTCAGCCTCTTGGCTATGTCACTATTTCCCAGAGCAGAAAGTAACACATTCAAATGTTTTTTTTTAATTGTCCCCAAATCCCAAAATATTCAGTTTGACTATTTATTTTGATTTTAAAAAAAGCCACAAATTCTTAACATTTGCACAATGTAACCAGCAAAAGCTTCATTTCAGCTTAAAATATGACTAAAATGTTTAAGTGCTTATGAAATACTTGCCTATTTAATTGTATACCAATCGAGTAACTAATTAATGTACCATTTTAGCTCCGTAGCAGACCAATATCAAAAACACATAAGGTCTGTTTGGAGAACGCTCTCCTATTTCCTGAAAAAGTAGGATAATATTTCCCACTAAACGTTTCTTGTCACAAAAATGATGGTGCTACTTGGCTCCTCTGAAAGCCAGCGTTGTGCATGAATGCACCATGTTTTTAGTGAACTGATCTTATCAGTTTGCAACTAATGAATGTTAACTGTTGTTTACTGTCACGACAGTTAACGGCGCTCATGCACTGTTTTACAGCACCCTGGGATTTATGGCACCTGGCATGCTGGTGTTGTGTTGAAGTCTGTTCCCCGTTCGAATCATGTTTACCTCTTGTTAAAGAGTGAACCGCTTCCCTGATTAAGTTTGGTTAGGTAAGGAGAAGCACATATCAACACAACAGCTGTTCCAATACTGCTGAAGCCTTTCTGAAGGAGCGCCATGAACAAATGAGTACAGGTTCCAAGAAAATGATATTTTTAAGCAATTTGTGCCAGCAGTCTAAAAAACACTTTCAGTAAAAATGGAAATAAATAAACGTGAATTAGTTCATTTTTTGGGTGTTAACTTCGTAAAAAAATCCAAATAGTCAAGGATGAAGGTGAACTAGTTCTTTGTTCTTTGTTTTTATATTCTCTTTTTATTGTAAATAAATAAGTAATACATATCTTTTGTCACACAGAGACAGATGATAAAGTATAATGTCTGCATTCATACATACCTCAGACATGTATTACTCTCATTTTTTGCATACAGAATAATAAATGTTGTTAAGAAAGTAATACGATTAGTTAAGGATGAGATCTGTGCTAAATTACGCACTCAGCTCAGCTGTTCAGCTCTTGGTAATGAAAGTTGATACCAAAACAATAACTGAAAGGTTTCATTCCAACGCTGTCACACCTGCGCATGAATATAATATCGCCTGACATACAGTTTGTGACTCACTTTCTCCAAAAATACTTTGAGAAAATCCTGAAATGTAAATGTGTAAATCTGGGGAAAGAAAAAAACACCCAAAAGACTTTGTCAGATTTCTCAGTAAATGATTCAGGAAGGAGCTTGTATTAAGTTTCTCAGCACTTCAATCATTTTCAGGAACACACAGTCTGGTATGAGCGTCACATTGTCTGCCTCTTGTTTTCTCCTTGTCATTTTCTCCACTAATAACCAATCTCATCTCCTCCGCACACTCTGCCTGTTTGAATTTTAAGTAATCTATGCACCTCTCTCTCTCTTTCTTTCTGTTTCTATCCCTCCATCTCGGTGTCCCTCTGTCCTGTATCTCACTGATTTGATCCTGTAGTCTCCAGCCTGTTTGGGCGGCAGCACAAGCTTATGATGCAGTGAAAATGTCAGGTACCTTTGGGAAGACAAGATTAGAGAGCTCAGAGCTATCCGTCTGTCTCCGTCTCACCCTCTTCTAATCATTTGCTCCTCTCTTCCGGTCTTCCACGTCTTCCCCTCGCTCTCCATCTGTCTCTCTTCCCGTCTCCCTCTCCTCTCCTTGTTATTACTCTTTCCCTCTGCTCTCTGTCTGCCTAATCCTCTCAAGTGCTCGTTTTTCCTAAACCATATTAACACAGGGATCATCTTTGTCTCGTCGAATTAAAATGGAACCGAGAAGATCTGAGTAGCTGCTGTCAGGTTAAAACCTTGTATCTGCAGAGGAATTAAGATCAACAGCTTAATTTTTGTTGTTTTTTTTTTTTACTCGGCTGACCTTTATATTCTATAGGTCATGAACTTTGTTTGACGCACGCTAGGGTCACCGGGAGATTTGATTTCTATCAAAACATGACAGATACAAACAACACTTACAAGGTTTGTCAGGGAAACGCTGAGACGATGTGAGGTAAAAGTCGGACGGAGCTTGATCCTCTTTATTCTCTTCTCCTCTAATTAAACAGTGAATGGATGGGGGAGCTTCTGGGTGAGGATATATGGAGGATAAAGGAGATCTGCAGGCCGGCCTGAGGGGCATTAGTTCTGCTCATATTGAGAGTGAACTGACTGTTCTTTTTAACATTATTAGAATGCCATAATTAAATACATATATAAAGACAATACAATATAAGCTAACCTTATGCTTGAACAAGGAAACGGTCTCACTGAAAAATAAAATAATGTACTGTACCAGTTGTACTCCTTACATTCATATCCCACTTTATTATTCGTATTAATTTGTGGCATTTTTCACTTTTTCAGCCTGACTTCAGTGTTTTTTTGTTTTGTTTTTTTTTTGTGTTTTTTTTTTTTTTTTGGGGGGGGGGGGGGGGGGGGGGGGATTTCATTTATTGTAATTTCTTCAGTAAACAAACAACATTCTTTACAGTATACAACTCCAGATAATGATTAGGTAAATACAATTAAAATAATAATAATAAAAATGATAAAATAAAAATATAAATGATAATAATTCAATGATATTTAATTTAAATTGATGAGAAGAAAAAAAAACAATTTTGTTCAGCAGGATAATATTCAAGCTATATTCAACAAGCTAGCTGTTGCCTGATAAATTATTTAGTAACATAATTTACAATCTACAAGAGTTTGCAAGAGCTCTGAAAAACACGACTAGAGGCTGTGAGGCGGACTAATGAGAGAGTTTCCGTTCGTGTTCGGCGTGATGATGTTTAATGTCCCCGACAACCACTGTAGCCTCATTTAGCCACTTGTTAGCAACCACCTTTTTAAGGACACGTAAAAACTTAAAAATTTACAAGTTGGAGTATTAAGTATTTTATGTCGTACAACAATTCACGAACATCTCTTCAGCTTGTGTTAACCACAGACCTTATTTCAGGCATCTAACCACCAACCCATTCAAACCCTCATTGAGTTTGAACGGATAGACGACAAGGCGCAAACATGCTAACTTACTTCCTGGTTTAAGAGCTTCCTCTGCTTTGCTCTGTTTTTTCCTGCCTTTTTCTTTCTTTTCGTGCATTATCGCTACCAACTACAGAGTCACTTCACTCTAAATCTAACGGCTGCTGAGTAAAGTGTGACACCTAGTGGTCAAATCTGGTATACCGGTCTGATCCTGCGTTTGGCTTCCAATCAAACCAGTTTGAAAACTTTTCCACTGGCCCAGCCCTACTGGCCACATTATTAGGTACAGGTTTACAATCTAATGCAGTTCAGGTCTGCAGTTCTGCAATCAGACACTTGATTGAGATATGAGATAAGTATTATTGATTGTTTTTGTCATCTTTGGCATCCACTATACTTCATTTCCTATTTGTAATAAGAAAATAAATTGACAGTTGTGTTGAAGGCGAGGCAGCTGCCCTATCAACATTAATAAAAGTAATAAAATATGTGTGAGTCACTTTCTGTCTATCTCTCACTTCCTTGGAGAAAGAGAGAGACTTGCTCACAACACACACAAATTGCCTCTGGCCTCTTGCTCGACAACTTAAATAAAAAATAAAAGTTAAAAAAACAAAACTCTTTTTTTCAGCAGCTGAAAAATAGTTGTCAAAACAAAGTCCCGAGCTGCAAAAACAAAAAATGATTTAATTCATACCTTAATACAAAGCCACCTGTCAAAAGAATTAAGACAAAATAAATACACAAATGTGCCGCAACCTTGTAGCAATGAGCTGAACAAAAGAAAAATAAATAAAACTCAGTTTCACTGGCTGTTAACAAGAAAGGAGAAAAAGTTCATCAGGGTCACAGGCTTGTTTACAAATGAGGGAACAGGCAGAACAAAGATAGTTGTGTGTAGAAAAAGACCAAGAGGAAAATAGAATAGAGATCCACAAGGGAGCAAGCTTTTCCAGGTGAATTACATGATGTTCTCGTCGTTTTTTCCCTGTAGGACGATTAAAGGGTCATTGTCACCATAAAAAAGAAAAACACACCACATGCTGCATAAATATTGGGTAATATTCCATACAATAAGCTTATTTGCGGCTATTTAAAGATCTAACACTGTAAAAGTAATGACAGTATAGTATATCACTGTCAAAACTTACCATTAAATCAACTTTGATAGTTTACTTTGTGTTCCTAAAAATATATATATATAAAACCTGCTTCTATAAGCTGTTCTCCCTTGCTTTACTGAGGATAAATAAACTTGTTGGAAGCAAATTATTTTTACTTCGGCCTCTCACTCGTTCCACCATCTGTCATTGAGAGAAACTGTGAAAGCTTTAGCTCCATTTGCACTCCAAGAACAGCACCCTCTTACTATTTGGTGTTGCACATCAATCTCCTTTAGTGTTACTGTGGTCACAAAATGGCTAAAAATCAATAAGACAGAAGTCCAAAAGAGCCTATTGGCAATCAGCCATGGTGATGAATAGACAACTAGCCACTCAGTCTGAATGCTTTATTCACACTGAGACCATATTACCTTGGAAAAAAGGGGAATGAACACACATGAGAGTAGCTTGAATGTCTTGATTTGTTTCTGTACTTGAAGCATATTTGACCTTCTACCTCTAGTCGGCGGTAGTATAGTCAGCTCATTTGCATGCAAACAACTTTTCAGATCTGAACACAACCAATCCTTGCAACTAACCTGGATTGGCTTGGGCCAATGACTGTTAAAAACCTTAAATTAAAACCAATTTATTTTGACATTTTGAGAAATGTATTTTAATGCCATAGTCATGTTACACCAAAAAACTCCTTGACAAAGGCCAAAACATGTCAGAGTTTGTTTTAAGGTTTGTTTTTCAGTCTAACATGACTATGCCATTTTATTGTTTTTAAGGGAGTGCCTTGGGTTTTCTAGTGATTTTCGTCTATATGTATCCTTATCTAAAGAAACAAACTTCAGTCCAGGTAGTGGTCCCACCTAAACATTTATCTCCCACCAATAATACGGAACTATTTCTTTAAGGGACCACACAAGTGGTTCTATACGATATAGTGTTCAAGTCATAGATTGTATATAAAGATGGACGACATAACAGCTCAGCACAAGTGAGGCCAAAACATAGTGATCGCCATCTAGTGGTGGGTTGCAGTATAGGTCATAAACTCCCCACCCACTATGTTAGTGGATGGGATTTAAAATATTTTTTTCCCCAAAGATGTCATTTTACATAGTTATTATCATGCAAATATTTGTTCAATTGATCATTTTTCTGATAAATGTGGTTTTAATGAGTTATTTGATTCTATAAAATGGGGGTATTACATCATGATTGACAGCTTTAATTGATTTGTGGTTGGTCGGGCAGGCGGGAACTTGATACTGGCTCTGAGTGACATCACGAATGCAAGATGGCAGCAGCTGTATCAAAGATACTCTTGACACAGTCTATAGTTGACATACTATCAAAAGCATTTTCACATTGTTATCTCTACTATACCTTCCTGGGTCATTTCTTGCAGAGATTTAAAATTTGCTTGTGATAGCTACAGCTTCAAAACAAATGTAAATCCAGCTGTGTTGTTTTTTTTTAAAGCTCTGTCATTGTCATGTGGTAAGACAACTGTGTGCGGGAAAGGTTCTGAAAATGACTCTGACACCCATCATTAGAAAAAAAGGATTCCAAAAAGCATTCACAGGCTACAGCATGTTATCAGAAAATCAATCTCACAAGTCAAAATAAGAAAATATGCGGTTAGGAAAAGATTTTTGCTGCATTCAGTTGAAATTATATCCTTGATCACATTAGAGGGGAGAATTTTCCCAACAGTCTCTGCTCTGTGACCACTCTTGGAGAAAATGTTTACTGTGTTGCTTTAAATAACTTTCAGGCAGAAGCAAATGTGAAAGAAAAAAAATCAACCGCTGCCTGTAGTGTTGGGAATAAAACCATTATATTCAGGTGAAACAGGCCTTTATTAGGCTCTTGCAATGTCAGATGTATATACAGTAAAGAGAGAGAGACCTTTAAAGCTGGAAGCATCCTGGAGATTGTTTACACTAATTACACTAATGGCTCACAATCAATGTGCAGTGATTAAATACTATCAAAATGATGTACAAGGCATGTTTAGTACCACTCTTGTTAAACATCTAACCACGGGCAAGATGTGTGTGTTTTTTTCAGGCTGCACAGCATTTGATTAAATGTCAATCAAAGGCACATTTTAAATTGTTTACAAGTTATCCTTTTTAAATGTATATTAATTTAATATTTATTATTAATATTATATTAGTTTCTATTATTTTTATTCATATTTGTATTTACATTTTATTTCCATTTTAATTAAAATTATTTTTTTAAATGTATTATTAATGTTGTTGTTGTTGTTATTATAATTATTATTATAAAAAGAATGATAAATCATTAGTTTTCCTTCATGGATTAATGAATGATTTACCTTTTTTTAATTTTAAATTTTAAGCCACCAGGATCAAATGTAACGATCATTAAAAGAGAGATCTTTTAATGATCGTTACATTTGATCCTGGATTGTGAAGCACTTTGTAAGGAATGTTTCAACATGAGCACTATTTATAAATTTACTTACTTTGCAGTTGAAAATAAAAATAATTAAGATTTTATTGAGATGATAAATGCAGAAACGTGATGCATTACCTTCTAGGGACACTACATACAGCCTATATACCTACAATAGCCACAGTCATGCTGCTGAGATAGTCGGAAATGTAGCTTCTTTTTTGCTGTATTTCTCATTGACAGCTCTAATAAGTGGTGGTGGTTTAGGGTGTTTCTATATCCATTCATGGCTAACAATGGGGGGTCGAATTGAGGATTGTGCATGTTCGCCAAGCTCCACAATTATTGACACTTATGAAAGAAAGCAAACATACATTTCAGTCTTATGCAACTGGCCCCCGGACTGAAACCCTGCTGCAGAAAGATACCAGACCACACCTCTTTGCAGCTGACCATGACCTCTCACTCCTCCTGGGGGAAACAAGAAACTCCCCCACGGCGATAGAGAACAGATCACATTGTATATGCAGCACACACACACTCACACTCACACTCACACACAAGCCACAGATGCTGAAGCATTCAGAAATGTAAAAGTAAATCAGCAGGACAAGACATAAAAAACAGCTCTAATGGATAAATTATACGTAGACAGCTGGAGTGACTGACAACCATTGTAATTCAGTTTCTCCATGTTCATCATGCACAACAAATCGCTCCATTGTGAGTATTAAAGTTTTCTAATGTAATCTGCTAACAAACTCTAACAAAATATTGCGGGCTGCTCCAAATGTGTTTTTGACAAACCAGACAAATGATATTTGTGTTTCCACGTTTTGGATACTTTTTTAAAACAAATATGGCAGCATGTGCACTTTGACTAAGATTGTAGTGGTGGTTCGTGTGTGTGTGTGTGTTTGTGTGTGTGTGTGTGTGTGTGTGTGTGTGTGTTGGTACCCCTGCAGTTTTGTTTCTTGGGTATTTGTGCTTGTTGAGTGGGATGCGCTTTTGTGATAGTGTGTGTATTCACAGCATGAGGCCCTACAGCAGGCAAACACATACAGCCAGAGGAGACACATTAGGATTAACACACACACACACACACACACACACACACACACACACACACACACTGTCTCATGAAAAAACATACACAGAAATACAGATACCAAACGCTGCAATACAAATAGCAAGTCATCCGTTCCTCTGCTGTCTCTGGTTTGCTGCCAATTTGCCGTTCTTGCTCCAGGAGGCAATGTAATGACTAACCCAAATTAATCACCTCCAGTAAAACAAACACTTAACTGTAAAAGTATTTTTTATCTTTTTATTTTTCCCTCTTTAGGCAAGACTGTCAGATAGCAGGTGGAAAGCCTCAGCATCTGCTTGGAAGCTATTAGATTAGCATTTAGACAGATTTACCATCTGGATTTGAAACTCGTATATGTTCACGTCTACTTTCAAATATAACAAGTCTTGATAGAAACTCACCATTCAATGTCTGATCAGTACATTCAGTCTGAAAAGCACAACAAAATCGCTGTCTTTTACATTTTAATATCCACGTCTAAAATAATGATACATACAAAGGATTTTGAATCGTAATGTCCATACATTTATCTGTGTGCAATGCATGTATGTTAGCTTGTCACTTGGTATAGCACCAAGGCTTAGCTATTGTTAGAGAAGAGAAATAAAAAAAACTACCTAATTAAAAGCAAATTCCTTGTATGTGAAAACCTACATGGTCCATTGTTAGGGATGTCCCGATCTGATCTCAAAGACCCTTTATTGGGTTAGGGTGATCCGGATCAGCTGCTGAGCCATATTGAGCCCTTTGATGCTTTGTCACACAGGTGTTTTTACCTGCAAAGCTTTAATGCACATACAACAAGTACTCTGGGTGCGTTAGAGAGGAGGAGCCGCACACACCACACACAAAATGTACCTGATTTATGTGCATTTGTTTCATTTCAGCTGAGTTTATGTTGTGTTCGCGGTCATATTGTCAACAATTCCAAGGCATCTGTAACAGGATTGTTTTGTGTTGCGGTAAAAAAAACAACAACTATTGGCTGAAATTTGTGAAGGTTGTGCAGGCAGGTAAAGACAAAGTTTATGAGCTGAAGTACAAGTTCCATTTCAATTATCCAGGAAACAGGAGCTTAGATCGAAATTACAAAAATGTTTTGTGCAGTTTACCGTAAGTTTGAGACCAAGGCAGATGGAAAAAGGTTGTTTTTCAAAGGCAAATACAATTATTTTATGTAACTACAAGTAAAACTTGACTTTGGGCAAATAGATTTCTGACCCCCGGGTGAAACCAAAAACGTTAATACTGAACCTTGCTAAGTGCGTCAATAAGTGAAATTGCCAAGATACTGATCGAAAACCTCCAACTCACTAGTCACTAATAATAAATCTTATATATTGCACATTTGTCTTCAGGATTAGGTGACATATTTACAATTCATCAGGTTATCTCAGGACAAAAGGATCTGCTGTTTAGGTGTGTGTGTGTGTGTGTGTGTGTGTGTGTGTGTGTGTGTGTGTGTGTGTGTGTGAAAGAGAGAGAGAGAGAGAAATGTTTAATTCATTTCACAGGGCAGCCAAGGACAAGAGGGAGATCTTGGCTCTGGAAGTGTGTGTATGTTTGGGAATTTGGGCTTATCCTGTGTTTGTGTGTGTCTTTATGTTTGTGTGTGTTTATGTTTGTGGTCTCCCAATGCCATCTGTTAAATAATGACTCACCTGTGAGGTCCGTAGCAGCAGTGCATTTGTGTCTCTGCGGGACTCTTGTAATGGCTGTCGGAGAGAATTAAGATTCACCTTATCAACAACACAGATACACTTGTATCCATACAAACACATAATGATTATAGTTTTAAAAATCCAAGAGAAATGAACTGGTGGTATTTTTTTTTTTATCTTGATATGTTTACTCAAAATAAGTGTAACTATGTCTTTAAACTTCACCTTCTCTCTTAGTCTCTTAATTAATGCTGTAAACACAACATAGAGAATGAGCTTTGCCTTTCACAAACTAACAGTGAATGCTCATTAAAAATCTCTGCTCGAATGATGCTCTTCCTTCCTTAAGGGGACACAAGTAATGGTGAGGTAATCATGAATAATATTATATGATCTAAATTATAACTCTCGGCAACACTTTACTGTAAGTGACACAATCATGGCAACTAATATGAACATAACACAAAGTGATGATCAGTTGTCTGCCATTTAGTCAATTTATTATTTTGCAGACTAGGTTACTATCAAGTTTAAAAGAGAGCAGCTGTGTGACACAAAGCAGTGCATGCAGACAGAGTAGTCAGTAGTTACTGTGGATATTTTAGCTTTTTCTTGTTATATAAATATGGAAAAATGTATTCACTATTGTAAATAAGATGTTATCGGTATTAGTACTGTAGGGATTTTCATATCATCGGAGACACCTAGAGACTTATAAATAAGGGATCAAATTATTAAGTGAAAATATATTGGCCCAGGCACTGACTACATGGTCCCTGGTGTGTACGGCTGGAGCAGATCACAGTGTGCAGGAGGGCGTTTCCACCTGCCAAAGCCGATAAACAAATGTGTATTAAACCACCAATTTCAGCCGTGTTCAGTGATGTCCTCGGCCCCCTGGTAGTTCCGAGTCAGCGGACCTTGACCCCAGTACACCTGCATGCATCTCTAGTTTTTTTTTTTTCTGCCATGAAAATCATCTATCTATCTATCTATCTATCTATCTATCTATCTATCTATCTATCTATCTATCTATCTATACATCTATCTATACATCTATCTATACATCTATCTATACATCTATCTATCTATACATCTATCTATACATCTATCTATCTATCTATACATCTATATATATATACATCTAGATATCTATATATTAGGGGTGCACCGATTGCAATTTTCTGGCCGATCACAGATTTTTAAAAAGCCTGACCTGCCGATTCCGATTTTGGCCGATACCGATTTTTTTATAACTCACAGCATACACCTTCAATGTTTGAATCTTATTATATTGAAAAACAATAACACAGCAGTATTTTTCTTTAACAAATAAAGGAAATCACAATGTCTGAGGTAGTTAATAAAATATTGAACTTGAAATAAATAGCAACAATTGAGAGGACAAACTAACAAAAGAACTGCAACCATAAATAAAGTGTATACAATACAGGGTATATAAAGTGAGGGAGGGCATCGATTTTCGAATATTCAAATATACAGTCATGGAAAAAATATTAGACCATTGTTATAATAATAATAATTGATAATAACCAAAATCATTATCAAGAAAACAATGGAAAATGGCTCGATATCAGCTCTTCAATTAAACTCTTATGAACTGTTTTGGTTTATCATTATATTTGTCCAAACAAGTGTACCTTAAGTTGTACCAGGCATTATAAATTAACAGGAAACTGAAGAAAACAAGGGTGGTCTAATAATTTTTTTCATGACTGTATTTCAAGAAGGGCTGTTATGTCATCATTAGACCACATCTGTCCACGAAACATTTTTCAAACCAGCTACTACTGCGCCTGGTGTTGATTCTCAAATGTCAGCCTAAATTCAACCCAGAATGCGCTGTGTATTGGTTTGCTTCCTTTGGTTTGGACCAAGGTTATTATAGTTAACGAAATAACGAAAACTAGAATTGAAAAAACATTTTCGTTAACTGAAATAAAAATAAAAACTAGAATTTTTAAAAAAACGATAACTAACTGAAACTGTATTGTGTGGTTACAAAACGAACTAAAACGAACTAAAATTATAGTGAAAATGTCCTTAGTTTTCGTTTTTGTCAACTTTTTTCATTCATAATTCAGTGTTTCTATTTGAACATGCAACACATGGTAAATATGTTTACTGAGACTGGGATGTCTACACTTAATAACCTTATTGGGGCTGAGATGGATAAACCAAAGGAAATAAAGGCAAAATTTATTATGACCTCTTTGAGTCTGGCACCCAACACGTAGCCCATTACAAAAAACGAATGAACTCTGCTGCTTACCAAACAGGCTCTCTGACAAAACGCATAAGAGCCTGCTTACACTGTTTTATTGTTGTTTTTTGACGCATGAAAGTCAGCAGCTCAATTTTGTTGATAGAAAATGAAAGGTCATTTGGATTGATTCTTCCATCTAGAATCGAAATCGTGACACTTAAGTCTTACACTTACCTGAAATTACATGAAATACTGAAAAATGTGTGGTGATGAAAAGTTCAAATAGGTTTTGGTTTTCTCATTTGGGTTCTGAAGGTCTAATCAATTAGGGAAATAAAGTTATTTTTATACACCGTCCTCCTCAATAATGGAAAACATGTTAATCAAAATATTATATACATCAACAATTATTTCCAACATTGTTTCTGCATTATGAGGTCACTGTAGAAGTCATGAGTAAATTATTAAGTCTACTCCCACCTCTGTGGTTCTCTATTACCTGCATTTCTAGATCATACACACACACACACACACACACACACACACACACACACACACACACACACACACAGCAGTGACATGTGGTATTGAAGCCACTGAAGCAGAAATTATGTCTATTAATCAAAGTAATTGTGTGTACGTGTGTTATTGGTACACAGGAGTGTGTGTGTGTGTGTGTGCAATTTATCTGCGCTTGTGTGTTTGTGAGTCTCGGGTTCATGCCGAGGTCAGCATCTCTCTCTGACTCCAGACTTTTCAATACCCATTTAAATGCAACTCTTAATTATCACACTGATAATTACACACAAACACACACACATTAAAACCCCCCAAAAGACGTGGTTGTGAGCCATGTGCATGTGGGTGCACATATTTGTGTCTGTCTTAAGGTGATTCAACACATAATGAGATGGAGAGAGAGGAAGAGAGGCACATTAATGAATCACAGGGATGACTTGATGGCTGTTTAATGAACGGCTTCTTGTGTATAAAGACACACTCGCAGAGCTGATGCGTCACAGCAGCAATCTAGCAAACATTTTACACTAAAGCATTAAAAAGACATACAATCTTTGTAAAATACAGTACATGTACAGAAACCTTATTTGACTTTTGATAAAATTGTAGTATTAGACAAGAGGAAGGCATCAATACACATTTCTGTCAAGTCATCATATATATACTTCCAACTGTCTTTATACCATGCCTATGGAAAATCTAACTTATCTATCTAATTTGTTGTAAACGTCATATACAGCACACATCAAATATGCTCCACAATTTAAGTAATTAAGAATAAACATTTTATATCCCAATTTGCACAAAAATAAAGTAGAATATTTTTGTCTCCCCAAATATCTTGAATTGTAGGTTTTGATTTATTGATTCTTTGCTATAAGTCTATCGTTAAGGTCACATCTGTTCTGGAAACTGCTGAAAAAACACCTTAATATCAGAAGACCTTTGAATGTCCTAGGTCACTAGTTTCTGTTTGTTAATTTTCATGAGGCTGTGATTATCCTAGAGATCACAAAAGGTGGTTTTATAGAGTGAGGCCAGGTTTAAAAAAAAAAAAATGGTCTCACAACAATGAAATAGCTACTATGGGGACTAACATCATCGCACATAAATATAATTGGGCTTCTGAATCCACAAGAGTCTCAGCTTTCCAGTCATACTAGGGCTGGGCGATATATCTATATAAAAAGTACATCAATATATTTTTGAATGTGATATGGGATGAGACCATATTGCATATATCGATATAGTTCAATTTTTTTTTCTGTATATATAAATGCTGCCCTTACTAGGGTTTGTCATATTTAGTTCTTTTGTAATGTTCTTTATTCTTTCCTCATATAAATATAGTTATTTCAGAAAAAGATTGGCCTATTTTATTTCATTGGCTATTTTTATTTAAGATATTTTTTTATTTAAATGTGCACTTTATGGAGCGTTGATTTTTTTTTTTTTTAAAGGTACTCCTGTTATACAGTACTTATGTTCACTTAAACGCTTTCAATAAAACTACTTGTCATATTTGGCTTTGACTTTGACTGAACATTTGCTCTCACTTTACGATAAAAATATCCGGATCGAAATTCAGCCTAAATTTATCGGGCCATGATTTTTGGTCCTTATCGCCCAGCCCTAACGACCCAATTTATATAATTCCAAGACTGTTTACGGACTCCAGTATGCAGAAATATGTATAAACACCATTTTAAGCATAGGCAAAAATGACATTTATGATACTGCATGCATAAAGCTGTGTGGTTTTTGCCCTCATAAAGTGGGCATGTTTCTTGAAAATAAGACCTGTATGGACATGGCTACATGTTGGCTTACAGTTAAATTGCCTTAGTGGAAAAGGTCTAAATGTAAAAGATTGTGTTCCTCATCCAAAGTTAAGCCAAATCTAATAATAATACTTGTGTATAGAGAGGAGGGATGATTAGATATAAATGAATATAACTATTGCAATGCACATATGACAGGAAAGTGCTGCAAATCCAAAATCCTACTGTATGTGAAGCCTGGTTTTTGCTTGTCTTTCACCACGTCTTTGCATTAGAGTCTCTTGATCTTAACCTGCACAGCTGCCTGCTATAGTCACTCTGTCAGCCTGCCGATCCACAGGTCTGTTGGTTTTATATGAGCATGTCTTTTTAAAATCTGACTGTAACCTCCTTCTCTCGCTGCATCTTTATTCTCTTTCTCAGAAGTTGCTCGACTTCAACAAGTTTGCTTCGCTCACAGCAATATTTAATTGGCATTTCCTCTCTGCAAGCCAATCAAAGGGACCAAGAACATGAAATCGTCCCGTTTCCCCTGGTTACTGAGTGAAATGGTTCCTGTGGTGTCGGGATGAGTGTGTTCCCATGACGACCATATGAGTTTTTGTTCCCGTGGTGATAGGAAAGTTATTCAAGTTCTTTGATTTCCCAATGGACCAAAACGGGAGTAAAAAAAGGGGTTCTGGAAAGGGGGGAGAAAGAGGTGAGACAGAAAAAAAAGGAGTGTAGAGTGAGAGAATGAAGTGTAAAAAATGAGACAGATCAAGAGAAATAGATTTTGAGAGGAAGAAAATAGGTAGAGATAGCCCCAAAAAGAGAAAAAAGAAAGGAAGAGGGAGGGAGGACTGCTGGCATGGCTTGAGGATAAAAACAGATTGTTGTTTTTCTGGTTTTCAGGATCAGTGGATTGAACAGTCCTGCAGCAATCTTAAGTTTATTGCCAAGTTTTATTGCAAAACAATCTGCTCATCCATCCAACCATCCAACCATCTATCCATCCATCAATCCGCCCATCCGTCAATCCGTCCAACCATCCATCTGTCTGTTTTTCCTTCCTTCCTTATGTTCTTTTCGCTGTCTTGCTTGTGTTTCTTCTCTTCTTTTCCAAAGACCCAGGGAGCAGATTTAGATTGTTTTTTTTGTTTTTGTTTTTTTTCGAGCTCAGTGAATTGAACAGGCCTGCAGCAATCTGCTCTTATCACCAAGTTTCCCTTCAACCTGCACTCATGAGGAGAATTATCTTTTCTTTCTTTTTTTTTTAAGTAAAAGAACAGAACATCTTTGAAATATCAGTATTGGCAAAAAAAGAAAAAGAAAAATGTAACTAATGGTTAATTCCTTCGGTTTCCAAAGAGTTGTGTGTTCAACAAGCTAAATCTGTGCAAAAGAGTGTTTGATTTGAATAACAATCCCTAGCTTAGTGCTGTGATGCTGGCCAGACGTACACACATTTGAACTCCATGTTCCCTCATCAGTGCAGGAAAAACATTATTGGCTAACATGGAGAATATTTGTTTGTATGAGCAAACAGTGGCTTATGCCTGCAAACAAATGTCTTGCTGAGTACAAAGGGTCAGTGACCGACAACGAGTGGGAGCCATAGAGCAGAGAGAAAGAAAGAGATTATATGGTTTTTTAGTCCGTATTGATATTAGAGAACAGCTAGGTAAATCTGTGTTGAATTTTAATCCAGCAAAGCTATAATTATTAGAAATTGAGGTCAAATATATGCTGCAATGCAATAGCTTCTATAATAGTTTAAAGATTCTTCCCACACTTAATTATTCAGGTTGATTAGACCGCTGCTGAAGCTGAAGCCCACACAGTTCTGGGAAGAGGTCTAATCAGGCAATATAAGTGAGTGTAGGTGGAACAAGGGTGTAAAGGGCAATACATTTAGATAAAACATAACTATCATAACAGTTGTAGTACTCAATTAAAAAAAGTTTATTGTATAATGCAGACACTTTATAATGCTGTCAACAAACGTTCTAGTGTTCCTCTGATATCTTCCAGACCAAAGCTTGGAGACATGTCGGGTATTTTCCATTCTGCTAATTCATCCCTTTCTCACGAGGAGTCATGTTAGCCAAATGGAAAGCAGCCACAGTGTCTTGTCTTGGGTTTTTTGTCTTGTGAATTTACGGTTTTATTTTGAAAAGTAACTTCTGGTTTTATTTTGAAAAGTAACTTCCCTCTCGTTTCAGGTCACTTGCCCTTCCTCCTGTGTCAGGTCTGGTGTCTTCCCTGATCCCTGATTGTTTCCACCTGTGTTCCCCTCCCCCGTGTGTATATAGTCTTTGTCTTCCCCTGTCCTTGTTGCCAGAGTATTCGTCGTCCTGTCGTTTGCTTCCAGCCCTTCACAGTCCTGTATTAAGTCAAAGTTAAGTGTCAAGTTTTATTTTCTGTATTGCCTTTCCTCTGTAACAGAGTGATTTTTTGTTCATAGTTTTCTGGTTAAGTTTGTTATTTTTCTAAGTCAGAGTAATTTTTGTAGCATTGGTTTCCTCCTTTTGGAGCGCTTTCTGTTTGATAATTTTGTAACATTGATAGAGAAGATAATTTCATAGCCTGTGTGCTTTTCCTCTTCGGAGTGATTTTTTGTTTCTAACTTTTTATAGTGTTTTCCTGATAAGATCAGAGTAGGGTTTTCCTCCTTCGGGAGCGTTTTTGGTTCTGTGTTATTTTGTGCTGTTGGTGTGTGCTGTTGGTGTGTCTTCGGACTATCTAGTATTTCATAGTTTCATAGTTGTTTTATCATTTCTGTCTACGAGAAATCCAATCAGTAAAATAAAGCCTGTCATTTCTACTGCCTATCTGCATCTGAGTCCTCTTTTTGCCCAAGCCTGACACACAGTCATGGGAGCTCAAATTTGTGAATGCACTCGTTACTTCAGTCAGATTTTTTGGGACATTTTTTGGCTTTATTGATAGTGGTAGAGAAGGGGGAGACAGAGGGGAAGATAAGCAGGAAAGGACTCAGAGTCGGATTCAAACCCGGGCCCGCTGCATTACAATGACTAAGCCGTAGTGGTATGCGCTCTACCGGTGAGTCACGGGGACGCCCCCCACCTCAGCCAGATTTTATACAAGACAGATTAGTCGACCACAAGAGCATTCAGTGTCACATTTGTGAATTTGATTCACATTGTTGTTGTGGATTAGCCTGGCTAACACAAGACCAAATCTCATTTGAGATTTGGTCTGGTGAACCTGCCGTTCATTTCTCCGTAGAGGAGGTGTGGTTTACGATCCTCCAGAGCCGTTTATTGGGCGCTTAGAATGTCTATCAAAGCGTCTGTAGGTAGCTCTTAGCCAATCAGATCAGTTATACCAGATGACGTAGTAGAGCAACAGAAATGGATGTTTGTTGTGTGTGTCTGTGAGAGAGTGTTGCTTGCTGCTTTGCTTCTCCAGTTCTCGCTTTCTGCAAGATTATTTTCACGCTTTATTCCCCCTCATGTCATTCAGCCACACACATCCACTGATTTTTATGGGCAATAAACAAGCTGCTGCGGGTCTCTGGGGGCTCCGCTGTCTCCCGGCTCGGAGCCAGATCACCGGCGGTGACCGCTAGCCGGCGAGACCGGTGATCTCGCTACGAGCCGGGGGAAAGCGGAGCTGCTGAGAGACCTTTCGCCTTTCAACTTTCGCTCTAAACTATTTAAAACACCATCTACAGCTAAAGAGTGTTTCGCGTCTGCAGACAGCCCTGTTGGATCCGGAAAACTACAAGCTTCCAAGTGCCGAGTAGTACGCGTCATCGTCTTGCCGTCCCTCCCCGCTCTGTGATTGGATCCCTAAAACAGGGCTAAGAAACTGGCTTGGTTGCCAGACCGTCTGGAGGTTCGAAATTAAATTCGAGCGCGCAAGGCAGTCTGGGAATACCCAGGCTAGTTGTGGATATACAGAGAGAATCACATCAGATGACATAAAAAGTCTTAAAAATGTCACCGTTTTGATTAAGGTTGATGCAACAAGTGTTATCAGTTAGCAACATATTGGTATAGGAGTAAAGGAGTTGCTGTAATTAGGGTTTCAAAGGGTTAAATAATAGGGCTTTCCACTAGGACAGCGAGTAGCCAGGGTAAGAGTTAGGGTTCGCACATTCTAATGCCACTATTCCATCATATACTGATTTTAATCACTGCATATTTCAGTGAGTTTGCCTACCTTAGTGTAAACATCTAGGGAATAATTGTAAAGGAGAATAAGGCCTAATATAGTAGCTGGTAGTAGTAGTTGGCAGTTTGGCTGACAGCTGGCAGTGATGGAAAGCTCTTGAAAAAAAAATCTGGTAAATATTTGGAAAATTTCAAGAGAAGTTAAGCTTGAAAATGTTTGAACTTTTGCATAATTTTATTTTAAAATTGTACATTTTCATAGTAAACTTTTTGGGAGGAGAGAGGGGCACACATAGAAAGCAATAATGGGTCTTTTGTCACATTTATAGTAATAGGATGTACAAAACAGGAAAAAAGAAAATAGAAAGATCCACACACTTTCTAACTTAGGACATATATTTATTGCAAAGTTTTGGCTGCTAGACCTTCATAGCAGCTACTTTGTAGTAAAAGTAAGCACATTAAATTAAATTGTAACCTGGATTCAGCACAGTAGAGTGAACACATTTTATTATATTTATATGTACATACAATGTGCACAGCTCCTAACTTTAACACCTGCTGCTTGTTTTCTTACTAACTAGCTACTTTTTGATTGAGCTTGCTAATTAAGGACTTTTAATTGACCTGTTTGCAATCATTCTTTTTGTAAAACATTTCCCTCATAAATAAGTTGCTAACTTTTAAGTTTGCGCACAAACCACTTTGTTTTCCCATCATACCTTTCATGCATCCAGTCCACATTATCATGTATTATATGTAACGGCTCATCCTTAATTAGGGTTGAAACATTATTGGATTTATTTTGGAAATTAATTAATTATGTCTGCTTATGATAGGATATGATAGAAACAGTTTGTTTCTGTGTGCATTTGACGAATATAGTCTGAGCAAATAACTCTTAAAAAATAACTTTTATAAATGATTTTAATTCCCAAATTGAACATTCTCTGAGCTTTTCAACCCAAGCTGTAATTTAGACTATTTCTAGACTGTCACCTTGTAAAGTTAGATGAATCCGTACTTAAGCAGCCTGTTGTTACCCCTGTTTCACCTTTTTGAAGCTGTTTATGTCAGAATATCTCAAACTGATTTGTTGACAAAAAGTGTAGACAAAGTTTTGTAAAAACAAAGTTTAAACCAACTTAAAAAGCAACAAACATCCCTTGTCAGCTTTAGTCCAACAAGTCCTTCACATTAAGCAACAAAATCCAATGTTTGTCCATGCCCTCGTCTGAAATACCTCCCCTATCAGCAGGATAGAATAATTTGTCTGTGCCTTCCAAAAACATTACAAATCCCCGTTCAAAAATAAATCTGTTTATTGATGTGACAATACCATCGTTAGGCTTGGTAAAGTTAAGGCACAAAAACAAGACTGTGTTTCGGGTTAAAGGTTGTACTTTTATGCAGCTACTTCACAGCAGCTCCATCCCTTCTGTTATTGGTCTAATGGGACCAAAACACTGTTTGTTGTTTTAATTTCCTTCACAACTGACACATTACACATCTGATCTGAGATCTGATCACATACTGCAAAACACTCAACTATTAAAAATGAACAAATCTAACCTGATGCATTAACCCTCTGAACCACTTAAAAAAGTATGTTTTTCTTTCAAATAGCATATGTTTCTGTTATAGAAAGTATCCAAAATGAAGCTTGAAATTGTAATATTTCTGTCGAAATTGCTTTATTCCACATGTCTTATTTAAAATGTTGCCAATAATATACTGTTTGCACCAACCAAATCCTGTAAAAAGCATTAAAGTCTGCCCTCCTCAGTGCAACGTTAAAGCCATGATTAATTCTACAGAGATGGACGGTCATGTGACAAATATTCACTGAAAATTGGACATACAGCCTAGAGTTTACACAGAGCAGAGAGGAGAGGACAGGAGAGGTTGGATGTAGAGGTTGTAAAACAAATGCAAAAAGTTCAATATGTATAACATGTGAAGAACCATTTTTAAAAATGTTTTTTATATATATAAATTCAATTTTATTCCAAATAAAAAATAAAGAAAATAAATTCAACATGTCATTTTAACTGTGTTATACTTCACAAAGTTGTTGAGTTGTTTGCAATTCTAGCCAAGATTGAGCTGATTCCATAGAGTAAAAAGAAGAAGAACAAAAAACGCCCTGAATCGGTTTGGGGTTCAGAGGTTTATTGTTTTTAACTGTAATCTTAATGTTTGAAGAGTCAGTAGAGAGCCTTCAAGAGAAAGTATTGTGTTACGGCCCCAGCCGTATAGTCTGTGGATGTGCGTGTGTGTGTTTGCTCCCTCCCCTCAGGCTGCCGGTGAAGGATGATTGGAGCTTCCGGTGACCACGGGAGCCAATCAGATTCGGCAATTAGTCGTCCACAACTTTCAAAAGGCTGGCTGGAGCTTCAGTCAAGAGCGGCTGGATCTGATGTGAACCGTCGCCCAAACCTTTGTCTGTGCTCGGCTCTTCGTTGTGTTGTATACTGTGATTAGTTGTGGTGGTTCTTGAGTTTCTGTGTAACCGAACTGACCCTGGTGTTTGTTGTTATTTTATTTTGTTAAACCTTTAGTCTGAAGGGTCCTTTGTTTGTACATATATTACTGCTATTTTATTTCTTATTAAAAACACCTGTTAAATCCATTACATCTGGTTTATGTTACCTCCTTTTACCCCTTTAAGAGCTGGTGGACGTATCATATTGGTTAATACCATGAAGAAGATGTGTTGGAGAAAGTAATGAGAATCTAAGCAGTATGAGACTGAAACTGGGCGCCTGCCATGTGTGAATGTGATTGGTTTGTTTGCACCCACTGACAGTTTTAGTTAACAGCATCTTTTCCCGAAAAACATAGCATAACTTGATTTTAACCATTTAAATCTTCAAATTTCTTTCTTCAGGTGCTCTCAGTGTTTTTGCATCGATTTTACCCGAATCCATCTTGGTGCCAGACCTGGTTAAACAGTCCAGAAGTTATTTGGAGTTTGCTGCCCAGATTCCCTCTTCACATTTCTCAATTGCACAAACAACAGATTCTAAATGAGGCTTAAAGCAAACTAAGCCGGCGCCAAAGGCATCCTTTTGCCAGGTAATCTCCAGTGCATGTGCGTATGAGTGTGTCTTGTCAGTCAAGTATCAAGTATGAGTATATAATTCGCCTCTTTCATCTTGTATCGCAAGCACACTGATAATTAGGCTGGTACGCTTGCACACACACAAACACACACTGACACACACATACACCTAATACAGGGTGATTGGAAGTGCGCTCTTGTATACACCCAAAAGGCTCTTCTGCACCTGCTACTGCAGGAAATGAGAACACACACACACACACACACATTACAAGCTACAGGATGCAAAGATGGGAAAGTGTCTACCTGCAAGGACACACACACACACACACACACACACACATTCACTCATACATACACATATACTGGAGATTACCTGGCTCCAGGATGTTATTGGCACTTGTTGTGTTTGCAGTCTCATTTAGAATTTGTTATTTTTATAAACTGGCCAAGTGCAGTGAGGATTTATAAGAGGCCGACTCAAAGCTTCTTCCTCGCTTCAACTCAATTTTGTTCAATTGGATTCAATATGCTTTACCGGCATTAAAGTGAATATCAATTCATACAAAGCGTCAGGCTAGAGGTAACATGTTTTGTTAAGGCTGTCTGTGTTGCAGGTGAATACATATGGAGTTGTCCATAACACAAAAACGTTTTCTCTTTTTCTCACTTGCTCACTATTTGATGTTTTGTCCTTAACCCTCTGAATTCAAAGCAGGTTGAGGGTGTTTTTGGCCACTGTGGCCTCATTTTTCACTGCAATATGTAAGCCCTGTAAGTCTATAGAAACAGAGCAATCATGACAAGAAAAAGGGGGAAACTCAAAATGTCTTTTGTGCAGTATAATGCAGATTAAATGCCATGAAAATGTAATCTAAATTGCTTCGACAATTTATTTGACAAAAATTTGAAATATGTTTTATATATGCAACATTTTGTGCCCACAAAAAAAGGGGTCTCCACAAAGTATACACCTTGAACTATTTACATTTCTACAAACTCTCTTGTCCTTTCTTCTCTTTTCTGTGTAAACAGCCTGTAGTTCAGTTGAAGTTTCACTGAAGAAAGTGATTATGATTTCTGATGGAGGCTTCAAACACTCGTGATGTGTTTGAGGACTGTCGGAAAGTTAAATTTCCGCAGATAATGCCTGTTTTCACAGTCTATGATAAATATTCAATTATTTTATTTAAGAAATCATGTTATTTAAATCCGCTTTATTTCCAATACACAGTGCTGTTTTGTGTAAAAGGTTGTCATCCTTTAATTTCATACCAAAGCTCTTTGGTAAAAATAGCTTGATATTGTGACATCTGTCTCTCTCGCAGGCGTCCATTAGTATATTTTTAGCATTTTTTTAAAAAGCGTGAACTTCTGCAAATAAATCATATTTTTAGATATTTGGACGGTTTGAAATTGACATGAGGTTTTCAGTATTATTGGCAAAACACTTTACTCTCTTGATTCCATGAACCTTTTTCTGAGAGACTGACTTTGTTTCTCTCTCTTTGGCCTGACACACAAAAACACACCATCTGTTTGTTCATAATTTGTCCTTTTGTTGTGTTATTGCAGAAGCCTTAGAATTGCCAAGAACAGTCAATTTCAACAATGATGCACCAAGACAGAAAATACTTAATGCAATTCAAGGCCTATAAGTGACTTTTATGAAAAACTTTTCTGTGTTAGCAAAGTTATAAATATCCCAAACTGAAAGATCTCTTATCACCTCTTGCAGAAATACACAGATGTAAGTGGCATCCTAATTAATGTTGACAACCTGTAGCTACTTATATCCTGGAAATGAGACAAGCAGCAGAAAATATGAAATGTTGATGAAGTACTGTACATATCTGTCAAATTAAAATGACACGTGTAGAATAATGACGAGCTACATCATCTCTGTAGAGTTACTGTTGTGATGTTCTTGTTAAACTATAAAAACCAGCAGTCAATGACGGTTATAGAGATTAATCAGTGGGATGTTACTTTCCCCTCACTCACTACCTTCCAGTAGAGGAACTGCTTTGCATTTGAGCTGTTACAGTGTCAAAGTTACCTGACTACGGTTGATAATAATCAGTGGCCGGTAATGTTTGTCATTCAGCCGGCAAAAGCAACAGTCAGCACTGAATGAAAATGAAGAGCCTGTTTTCTACAATGCTCTATGCTCATAAAAAGTGTGCAAGGAAAGATAAAAGGGTCAGAAAGAGATTTGTTAGCATCAGAGCTTTGCAAATCCAGGCATTGTGCCAACTGATCTGAAATGGAACTGACTAAAGGAAACCAGCTCTAATCTGATAAGTGTAACAACTACAAATGCAAGTTTTAGGAGTCAATATAAATGTGCAAACCAGGCTGGATGAAGGGCCTGTGAAGTGTCATGTTCTTTTGTCCACATCCGGTGAATAAAGTACATCACACTGCCAGCTGTAACTCTTCTGATAGAGAAGCAAACCCAGCACTCACAACAAATGACTCTTTTACAACCCATTCTTATTCCAAACTCGTCACATATGGACACTTCGTCAGGACCCCTCGGCCTCAATTTTCTTTTTTTTGTTGTAACATCTGTTTATTATTTGGAACCCCTAGCAATTAGGGGACAGCTGGAGTTAAGGGGAGGTAGCAGGTCAACAATAGATGCCACATAGAAGTGATTTACACCATCTGAAAGCTGGGAACCTGAAGATTGATTAGAGATGCAGCTCAGCACTGTGTTTCAAGCTGTTCTAGTCATAAATCTGTCATAAAAATGTATTTACTAATCAATTGATTCATTATTTAAAATATTTGTGTATAAGGTAGGGATGGACGTTTGGAAAAAAACCTGCCACCATGATTATATATAACCTTAACGATCAATTAATCGATTAAACATTGCAGCCTGTTTTGCTAACGGACGCTTTTATTTTGAAAGGATGAAAAGAGACTCCTGTCTATCCTTAAACTAACTCACGTGAGATTAAGCTGTAAAGATAAGGTCAAGGAATTCAATGTTTTATGTTTTAGCCCCTGAAGAGGCATGAGGTTAGTTTTCACAGTAATCTTGCATATTTAAATGTTTTTTGTGTTTAAATAAGTTTTGGATGAAATTAAACCTAGTAATTCATGCTAGCAAGGTTTGATACAGTAAGCTAGTTTTGCTCAAATTAATACTCTTGTATTTCTGTGTGTTTTATAATTGTTATTGCAACTTTCAGTTTGCAAACTGTCGCTTTATCCAACTTAACTCTCAGCTCATTGGCTTATTCACATACGGCCGCAGAACTGAATGCTCGGCCGTGTTTCAGTTCAGTGAGAACTGATACGCAGTCATAGATGGATTAAATGGATTAAAACTTAAGAAATACACAGATCGATTTAAAATTCCATGTGATCGACCAAATGAATCCATCATTGATTCATTATTCCCATCCCTATTATAAGGGCTTCGAACAGAATTACAGGAGTCAATAAGATCTCCAACCTAAATGACAGATTAGGTGATTTGTCAATACCGCTTGTAACGACCCATATTAGCATTTATCAAAACGATACATATGAGCGTTTTGCGACTCACGATTAAGAGTGGAGTGTAGCGGTACAACCCCCACCCAACACCCCTCCCATCCACCCCGAGTGAGAATTTTGCCATTTAAATTCGCAGTCAGTCATTGCTACTACGCCCACTAGAGGGCAGCGGAGGACAGTCTAAAACATGAATATAAGTCGTGTTTAGCTGCCTGTTCAAACGACCTATATTGCCGTTTTTGAGGGGAAACCAATCTCACAGGAGCTGAAGGCAGTTCCTCTGCCCACTTTTGTCTCATAACCAATGATGTGCTGTCAGGGGAGGCAAGTGAGGCAGTGCCTCACCTTGCCACCAGGAGAGGGTAAAAGGCTTAACCATGAGATGTTCAAAAACGAAGTAATAAAATAAAATAAGTTTTAATATTTGTCTTTTGGTCTATGCTTTTTATGTGATTTTGGTGTGGTTCCTGTATATTTTGATAATTTTCGTGGTCAAAATCGCGTAAATTCCGTGTTTCCTGATCAAAATAACAAGGCAGACGAGAAGAGAGGCAGCCACGGGTAGTGCCTCCACGGCTACACACAAAGTGTATTGAGCGTGTGCGTGCGAGGCGGCGCGTGCTTGTTGCCACAGGGAAAAGGCAGGCAGTACCTCTGCCTCAAAGAAGGGGGCGATATAACTTGCAGGTCAAAAGTTCATGACCTGCCAACGCCAGTCAAGAAGTAGAAAAAGAAAAAGAAAAACAACAGACAACAACTGATACGCTTACCGCAAACTGTGATGCTTTTTCGCCCTAAAAATGGAGGATTTGATTTCTAAAATAGGGATTTTTTCAAGACTGGACTTTCAATCAAAGCAAGAAGTCTTTAATACTGGAAGACCAACGCCAGAGCTGCCAGATTTGATTCAAACGTGTGTGGTCCGAGGACAGAAAATAACGCGTTATTTCAAAATGATTGGTATACTCGAAAAGACTGGCTTTGTGGCTGTGCTACAAAAAAACGTCTTTATTAGGGTTAGGGTTAGGGTTAGGTTAGGGTTAGGTTTTATTCTCAACGACTGACCGTGTTTGGACCCAAATGGGATATACTGATCTGAAAAACCTATGCGAATGGACTTTATTTACAAGTAAAGGTAAGATATACTGTCAAATGTCTACTCTGTGTTGAAATGTTTTATTCTAGCATCATACTGTGTGTTTTTTGTGATTTTGAGCCGGTGCCATAGCATCATACTGTCATGTTTGTAAATCTGACTTGTGAGTCAGTGACTTGGCATCAAACTGTATGTTTGTAAATCTGACGAGTGGGTCAGTGCCTCCCCAACCTCAAACCTCACTGCACGTCACTGCTCATAACTTTTTCCAGCATTTTTTGGGTTGATACCATTTGGTGCGCAGATTTAGTGCAAAAGTTTTCCTTGTTGTTTACTTGACTATTGATAAAAATGGTTAAAAATCCCTCCAAAATACCCCTCTAGGGCACAAGGTGGTGAGCATGAGGATCGCCACAGAAAAACAGTTTTGTGATTAATTATACATTTTTGTTTTTGGACATTTTGGAGATTTCTGCAAGAACTGTAATCGATTAGTTGATTGAGAGAAACATTTTCACCAGCTATTTTGATAAATGTTTCATGCAACTGTGGAAAATTCTGTTTTCAGCCTCTTCGTGTGACAAATAAAACAGAATGCAATAATTTGTTTATCCTTTTTAAGTTTAAGACACCCTCCCAACTTTTTTGTGGTTTGTACTTGAAAGCCGTGAAACACTGAATATTATCTCAAGAGAAACACACGTAGACTGTAAGAAGTCCAATAAAAAGATAAATATTTTTTAAGCACCTACAATTAAATATTTCAGAGGAAATATGGATACGAAGTACACTTCTACATATAGGTTACTGCTGAAGGTAAAGGAGGTGCGTCTGACTACTTAGTGTTTGTCTTCTCTTTCAAAAATCATTATGTTGTTTTAAGAGCGGTGTAAGAGGCCAGGTGCAAAGAGCTCTATTGCTGTTATTTTCTCTCTCTGACACACACACCTCCATTTCCCATTTCTCCTCTCCACCGTCTCCATCATGCATCATTATGCGCTCTGTCTACATGATAATTATGAGTGAAAAATAAAGCCAGTCGAAGACATAATGTTATTTTACACACGTTCACAGACACGCACACTTGCAGACAGTCTCTGCTTAAATAATTATGAGGAAACATTAGAGCGTACAGTTGATTCAGATCAATAACTAATCAGAGTGTGACCTTCACACACATAAGCTGGAACTGCTTCCCAGCATGCCTCTCTCCCCAGTGTTCTGCAGTTTGTGCTGGTTGAGTGTCTTGATACTTGGACCTCCGTGCTGTGAGCGCCACAGGGATGAGTGCTCTCTCTCCCTCCATCCTCCACTCCGACTAAACTCCTCACCGTACCTCCTGCCACCCATTCATTACCGAGCAAAAGGTGCAATGTAGGCATTTAGAGATCAATAAATTACCATTAGCGCATTGATTTTGAGTTAATAAAATAATTACTCTAAGTGAATGAGTCCATCAGCAAGAAGACTGGCAGCTCATCAAGTGTCTGCGTTGTGCATTTTGGATTTAAATAATTTAATATAGAAATGTTATATGATAACCAGTGGTGGAAGAAGTATTCAGACTGCAAAATCACTCTACTAAGTAAAAGTCCTGCTTTCAAAACTTACTTCAGTAAAAGTACAAAAGTATCAACATCAAAATGTACTTAAAGTATCAAAGGTAAAAGCACTCATTTTGCAAAATGGCCCCAAACAACAAAACGAATTGTTATACGATTGTTATAAATATTTCAAATCTGAATTTATGTATGAAAATAATTGAATGCATTTATGTAAGTAGGTCGTCTAGGTAGGGTAGAATTTAACTATTTACATACTGTTATGTGGTGTAATTTATAACATTAGAACAGATAGATTTTATTATTTTTATGTTAAATCTTGATCTGAAAAGTAACTAAAGCTGGCAGCTAAATGTAGTGGAGTAAAAAGTACAATATTTACCTCTAAAATGTAGTGGAGTAGAAATGTAAAGTTACATCCGTGGAAATACCTCAAAATTGTACTTGAGTAAATGTACTTAGTTATATTCCGCCACTGATGGTAACACAGGTTGGGCCTCATGCAACAACATTCCCTTACATTTCTTTTATGTTCTTTAACATTCAAAATCAACTCTTATCCAGGTGTGCTGAATGATAAATCCCACTTCATCATCATTGTTTTCAGCATAGTCAACGCCCCCTAAACACTATATAAGGGCAGCTGTTGTGCCGTATGCCGTGAAATAAGAGATGCCAGCAGCGGTGAAATCAACATACTAGTAAATAAACTTAGATGTGACATTCCATACTGTCAGTACGAGCGTAGTACTGGCATAAAAATAGAAAAAAAAAATATAATAAAATATAATAATAATTAAAAAAAAACACAGCTAACATGTAACATCTAATATATAAATATTATAATCTATAATATATATAGTAATCCCAATTTGATTATATGATATGTATGTGTCTTTTGTGTTTCTAATATTTAAAACTTTAAAACAAGATGTTTTTTTTTCTTATCTTGGTAAGAGTTCTCTTGAGAGCAAATATAATAAAACATATATATTATGTACAAATATTATAAAACATTGGTTAAATCCCAGAAATCAATGGGTACTGATGAAATAAGAACAAGTTGTAGATATGATAAAAAATAAAATAAAAATTCATTAAGTAAATATATATGACTTCCTGCATGAGGCCCATTATTGTTTTTGCAGGACAAACTTCCTACTATTTGTCAGATATAGGTATTAAATGATAATTTATAATCCTGGACTTACCTTACAAACATAACGGCAAAGACATGTATTGTTACACTTGATGCAATTACTTCTTTTGTAATTTGTACAGATAATAAAAGTTTCTTATATTAGATAAATAATAATAGAAAATCGTTTTCAAGCTTTGTATTTATGAAAAACATTTTAAAATTATTTTTTTTTGCCTTAACACAGCAATTCTTGTCAGGCAACTGCATATAACTCAATATACAAAAATTAACCTCTTTAAACAAAAGTAAAAAGGGAAAGTCATGCATACTACATACATGCATATTTATGCATAGACTGGTAATTAGAAGCAATTTGGCTTATGGGAACCATTTTTTGAATTTTTTGAAACATTGGCTTCCATTGTCATATGTACCTCTCTAACGGCATCATTCATATTGCATGTGCCTAACTTGTAATTAAAATATGCTAAAACAGCACTTGAAAGCATCATAATAGCTGGAATAGCAGGCGGCATCATTATGCTGCTGCACATTGATTTCAGCAGAACTGACACTTGTTGCCCTCATGTCATGTTCAGTGTTACGAAATAAGCGAATCCATTTTTGACATTTGGTCACATCTGCTTCTGGGCACATAATTTATTTATTTAATAATCTATTTTTCACCGCAAATTCGTTCTGCTGCTGCTCTGTGTTCACTTATCACTTGTTCACTCTGTTCTAATTAATGCAGAACACAGTCGGCCTATCATTGTCACCCGAGGTTCGTGCAAGACAGAATGTACCAAGGAAAAGTTGACAAGGTGAGAAAGATGGATCAGTGACGTGCTTCTTTTCTGTTTCTAACTTTCCAGAAAAACAAAGGCAGGTTCACACACACATGACATGTGTTGAGGAGACTAAAAAAGATCATAATACAAACAAAACCTTCTCACACTGTCTCCTTTGGATCACATCAGAGTTAAGTTTCGCATAAGCTGCACAAACTCATAATACAAGCTGATTAAAAAGAGCACACTCTCCATTTGTGTTACATGCAGAACTGACAATGCTGCAGGAAACAAGTCAGCACTTTGTTACCTTTAGGTGATCTTCAGAAATAACAGAGCTAAACAAAACTGAAAATGGGAAATACGAAGGCTCTTTTATATCTGATGCAGAGGAGAAAATATTAGCGACAACTGATGCAATAAAAATGCCTCCGAATAAAGACGTATCACTTGTTATTAAGCATTACAGCTTCACTTTGATAAATATAATTTGTCCAATTTTTTTTCCTCCTGGTACATCCCTGCCTGCCAGAGATCCTAGGGTCTAATCCCAAGTGGCTAAATTTAGCAGCAAACTGGTCACAGCTTATCACATATTACTTGCTTGCTTGTTTGTTTACACCAGTGGCGACATAGTTGGCATCCAGTCGGTGTGTGTGTGTGTGTGTTGCTGATTGAGAGGGAATGCGAGAACCACAGAGGAAGGTTCACGGGTCTGTCTGTCTATATTAAAAGTTTCCCTCAGAAAGGGACTGTTTTTAATTGTGTCTGCAGGGTGTGTTTGTTTTGTTTTCGCTGACCTCCCTGAGTGCATGCAGATGGTGCCTTGAACAAAACCGGGGCCAGCAGGGCTCACATCAGCCTGTTTGGCTTTGGTTTCTGTTTATCTTTATTGTGTTGAAGTTTATCTGTTTACCGGGATCATTTAGATAGATGCACATAGCGCTGACCCCCTTCAGCATCCAGAACCTTTGGGATGAGTTGGAATGCCACTTGAGAGCCGGGCCTTATCGCCTGACTTCTGTGGCCGAACACGTGAACAATCTTCAAGCGGCTTATTAATGCCCATGGGTTTTAAAAAAAAAAAATAAGATGTTGAACAACCTGTCATGGTGAAGTGTTTGGTTGTCCAAATACTTTTGGCCATGCAGTATGCGAATCATCAGCCTTAAGGGGCTTTGGACAGCTGTCACCGTTTTCTGTGTATCTCGATAAACCAGTGCAATGCCTAATCCAATCAGCAAAAGACCTGTTATCATGGTTCCGAATAGATGGAGATCTTCAATATCCTCCACTGAAAGGGCCGCCAGGGACACGCCACGTCTCCCACGCGTCCATCGTGTAGCCAGCAGCAAACGTCCTGGCAGGACAGGTGGGCTCCTCCGAACCCAGGCTTCTCGTCGAGAAGATAGTGTCAATTGTGCTGACCTGTTGACCAGTTGATCAAATCCATGATTTTTTAGTTTTGGGAGCAGTGCAGGGAGAGTTTCTCAAAGTATAAGACAGTAGACGAGACGAGAGGAGCGAAGCAGGGAAGATAAGGGCAGGGAGAGGGAGAGAGAAGAAAAGTGCGACCTCCTCCGATCAGAGCCAGAGAAGAAGGCACGTATCGGCTCCCGGCTACATCGGCATGTTCTAATTTATGTTTTTTTTATGTTGTAAAACCACTGACCTTAGGTTTAGGGCAAAAAATGTCTGGTGAGACGTTATAAAAGACAGTTTAAACTAGGCCTGGGACGATAACAAATTTTGCTGGACGATATATTGTCCCACAAATTATTGCCGATAAACGATATTATTGTCAACATGATAATATATCATAATAATGCACACCCTTTCAAATACAATACACTTTTATTTCTCAGTGTTTTTTACCACTGTAATTGTAATTTTAAGAACGTTTAAATATCCTAAATAAATAAAACAAAAAAAAGGGCAGCATTTATTTTGCGATGTAGCAAACTCCACTTTCTGTGAGCGCACAGCGTTTATATTTACTTTGTCGACCAGTGTTGACTGTCGGGACGAAGGCTCTGCATCTCCAGGTGCAGTTTTTTTCCCCAGCTGGGAAAACTGGGTCGGGTGGTTCTGCTTTAGATGGGCATGCAAGTTTGTTGTGGTGGCTTTTTTTGTTGCCACCACTTTTGAACAAATTCGGCATACAGGCTCGTCCGTGTGTTGATGGGCTCACCTTTTTCATTCGGTTTGAAACCGACATATTCCCACACCGGGGCTGTGGCATTTTGGCTTTGCAATCATCCAACGAGGCTCACCTGCTGCACTCTGTGTGTAGCCAATGCTAGCAGCCCAGCCTTCTCCACAGAGACAAAGAGACTGGATGACTGACAGGAGGGTTCACTCCGCTCATTCTGCTATGGAACAAAAGCGCCCAGGTGCTGAGATCGAGCACAGAGTGAACCCTCTTGTCATCCAGCCTGCTTGGAGGCAACAGACGAGGAAAACAAACACGCATGCGCATGGCGATATATCGAGGCCGGCAAAATTATTGAGTTCATTTAATTTATCGTGCAATTAATTGATTTATTGATTATCGGCCCAGGCCTAGTTTAAACAGTAAATAAATGTACATAAATGCTGGAAATGAGGTAGTTACAAGGGTCACGTGACTGACGCAATTTACATAAAAAACATAAGTTATGTTCAAAAAAGTGATTCATGTAACTTACATAAAGAACGTAGCTTAAGTTGGTTTACTTTTGATTTCACACGGGACGCAAACCCCACTCACCTGGGTGAAAGTCGGCTGCTTGTTCGACCCATCCACCACCACATCTTCCAACTGAATGCTGGATTCAACCCATTTAAACTTCACTTGGCTGTCAATCACTACTACGTCAGCAAGATGGCGGTGGCCGCATTACAGCAGGCGGTGAAATACGGAGACATAGCTCGTTTTTTGCTTCCTGTACATGCAACCTATATTAACGTTTTTGAAAGGAGAACAAGCTGGCAGTTGTTCATCCATACATGTTTGATATCAGTTCAGTTCAGTTTGACTAAATACTTTGTTAGTCAGTCTGTGGTTTGACTCTCATTGTGGAGAAATAAAAAGACTGAAGTGAGATGAATAGACTCAGAATTTTCTCTTATTTGACAAAACAATTCTTGATTGAATTTAATTTTGTGGACACAAAATGCAGTTAAACAGTTAAATCGCAATATATTGTATCACAATACTCACCATATTGCAAAATGCTTAAAATCGCAATAATATCATATTGTGACTTAAGTATCGGGATAAAATCATATCTTGGGGCCTGTGATTCACACCTCTACCCCACATACACTTGCTCTCTCCCATACACACTCAGTACATTTACCCTTTCATTTGTAACATAAACCCCTCATCAAAACGCCCCTTTTTATTTCAATGATTAGAATTCTTTAATCAAATTAGCAGCTTGTTCATAGACTTTCTAAATATCTCCGCCTTTTTCCACTCTCGGTGTGACTGTGAAAGTGTGTGTGTGGGGATGTGCAGGTAACTGTGTTGCGGTGTGTGTTCCCGAGTCTGCAGTTAATAATTGAAAAATGTCCTCGGGGCTTGGTAAAGCAATGTGAGTTACCGTGTCCCTGAGAGGACAGTACATTAATGTAAAACAGCATTCAGAGAGACAGCATAAAGATAGAAAATATGACCAAATATGAATATACCAAATGAGGCTTTCTTTATACTGTATCAGACTATACTTACCTGGGTCAGGCCTTGCTATGTCTTTATCCTTGTCTTTATCTACATTTAGGTATCCACTTTTTCTTCCTTTATAACTTCCAGAGCTTGAAGGTCAACATACTGTACTGTAGTTAGTTATATACTTTAATTAACCACGAACTGTGAGAATGAGTTCATAATCTGACAGGTGACTCACTGATTGGGAACTTATGACATCTGTCATCCTGCATCATTGACTCCACACGAGGAAATTAAACTCCATTAGTGAACCCTATGGGTTAATTTATAGTCTTTGGTTTACACAGAGACCTCAAGAAGAACCAATTAAATATTATTAGACCAGACTGCAACTTGATCAGCATAGTCCATGATATCCACTATTTACATTTACTCAAGTTCTGTACTGAGATCCCTGTCTAAACACTAGAGGTGTGAATCAGCAGAGGTGCCATGATACAATTTTATCCAGATACTTGAATCATGATACAATATTATTGCGGTTTTAAGTATTTTGCGATATGGTGAGTAAATTCTCAGTCTATTCATCTCACTTCAGTCTTTTATTTCTCGACAATGAGAGTCAAACCCACAGACTGACCAACAAAGTATTCAGTCAAATTGAACCTAACTGATATCAAACAGGTATGGACGACAACAACTGCAGCATTTTCTCAAACTTTCTTTAACTTTAAGCTTCACTGCTCTGATTTTCTTTTGGATGAAACATAAAAAAGCCTCACTCTGCAGCATTATTTCAACAACTTCCCGACACGATATATAGAAATTCCTTAGATCTAGTTCTTCTAGATCTAGAACTAGTTCTAGTTCTTCTAGTTTCATATGATACCAGTATATTCATAAAAGTGAGCCCACTAAGGCAAAAATACTGACGGCCCGCGTCAAATAATATTGCCACGCAAAATTTTATGATACTATGCTGTATTGATTCCTCCCCCCCCCCCCCCCCACACACACACACACACACACACACACACACACACACACACACACACCTCTACTAAACACAGCCACAATCAGCAGACAATTTTAAAAGTTGTGAAGCCCTTAAAAACTTTCAAAATTTGAGAGGTGGGCGCCTCACAGAAACACAGATTTTTTTTACCAGAAAATCTTGACACAGTGCTACCAAATTAATCTTCAGTTTCCCAGCTTTCAGGTGATGTATAACAATTCTATGTGATATCTACAGCTGATCTGCTATATCCAGCTAAAGACCCCCTGTCCTTTCCTATAAAAGACAAACATGGATCCATGTGGCTTTAGCTTTTTTTATTCATGCTAAAACCATATATCTACCATAATGATGTGGTGTAAAAACACTCATGCTTTGCTACTTTGCACTCACTTTCTTACTTTCAGCCTAATTGTCTCTCCAGGTCACACTGAAGATTTTAATATCTCTTCTTGTGAATGTTTGCCAGCCCATGTCTGTTGACAGGTCTCCAAAAAGTTGCCATATTCTCTTTTTACAGACTTTTACAGACTTACAGAGTGCACTCATTACTACAGAAGCTTCCCGTCCCGGTCATATGTGCAGATCAGCTGCCAGAGGTCCACACACACCCACAGCTGTGAAAGGAAGAATGTGTCCTTGATAACAACATTCACATCTTGAAACACATTCGAACAAAAGTGGGTCTCATGGATGATATGTCAAACGAATGCTCAGGAGAATTTACGACAACACCAAATGTGTTGCCTGAAGCAAACTGTCGGGGAGAAAAAATGAAATATGTCATGCTTAAAAACGTGTTCAATAACAAATCAAATTGCTGTCACAAGCAAGCAAGTCAGGAAGTAATAAACTGGGTGCATGTAACCTACCATTCATTCTCTCTACAACTAACAAATGATCAAAAATCTGCCTATTTTTCTCAAGTTGTGTAACTGGAACAACTGGGGCATATCATATACAGCAGCTATTTACTGTGTTAATGCAGCAACTGTGGGTTTTGCTATAATCCAGTGGATAATTAACAGGTGCTCAGGAAGCTAGCAGGATGAAAAAAAGTCTTAACTCAGCACCTCCATAATGTTTTATTTCTTAAGCTGTCTTTATTTTGTGTTATTTCATTACACTGCTGTCACTTAAAACACCCCCAGCGTCTGTCGCCGAGTCAGACGGATAAATTACATTTTTGTGCAGATTTAAAGTCACAGATGACGGTATTGGGGACTTAGCAGGTTGTGCACCAGACAATCACAATGTTGTTCGTCTGATTCAGCTTATGGCTTTTGTCACGCGTCATCCCCATTCTTATTTGTCCTGTTTCTGTGTGCAGCGATAAAGCAAAAAATGTAAAATGAATAAATAGACCCAGATACAAACAAAAAGGATCTACGTTCTTTATGTTTGCAATAAAAGGGGAAGACAGTGAGTCAGATACGGAGGGCCAGAGAGAGAAAGAGGGAATTAATGTCTCCTGTCTCTTCTTCTAAAATGCCACCAATGCTTAGGTGATGACCCACTGGGCCTTGAAGGGAAAGGTTTCCTCCTCTGAATTTAAATTAATCACACTTACTGTAAGATCCTGTGGAAAATTCCTTTAATTACTATTCAGTATTGTGAAGGCCATGCACCTCTGCAGTGTGTCAAAGAAAATATCCCCTTATTAGAATGAAACCGCATAGAAATCAAATAAGCACCTTCTAGTACTAACTCAAGTCACAAAAGAAAGTCAAGTGAGACACTTGACTCGATACAAATGGAAATTTTAGGACTTTTGAGACTAATACTGATGTAGGTGGGGGAAAATGAATTGATATGGCAGCTGATGTAGCACATTTTTAATAATAAAATATTATTTTCTATGTAGATTTTGCAATGATTTTGCAAAAGTCCCCAGAAGCCTAATTTCTTGAACAAATAACTGTTTGAAAGAATTTTTAATGTTATTATACATTATACATACAATGGGATACACTGTTAACCATTTCTAGAATGAACACTGTGAAAATAAAGCTTCAAGAAATCACTTAATTAACATACTTACTGTGTGTTAATTATCTGTCAATTTCTGATGATTTAAGTAAAGAATTAATAAAAATGTAATAAATAGCTAATTAAACATTAATGTATGTTCAGTATCAGTCAATTGCTGACCATTTGAATAAAATAGCTAATTAAAACATCAACGTATGCTCTGTATCAATCAATTGCAGTCAAACAATAAAGAAAGAATAAAGAAAATTAATTCTAAATCACCACAAGTATTGTTTTCTACGCTCACAGTATGCCATTTTAGAAACATATACACCAATAAAGATACAAATTTAACGATGTCTGTGATATATCTCCCAACTGATAAATCAGTCGGCCTCTAGACTGTTTTGTATATTGTTCATTTCCTAACTATTCATTTTGTCATATTAGTTTTGTGCATTAAGTCCCAAAAAGGAAATTGCCTGTGCATTCAAATGACCCATGCAGTTAATATGATGTAAATGTACCTTGGATTCTCATTTCCATATGCACAAGGCACATGATAAACATCATGTTCCTGCTTGCTTTTACAAGTTTCTGCACTTCTCTCCACACTGAGGCATGATGCAGTAAAATGCAAAAGAACTTAAGACAGTGAAATGGCTAAAACCACAAAAATATAAAGCTTAGATTGCAGTTTTGCCAGTGGGCTGTTCTATGCGTAATTGCCTTGAAAAATGGCTGAATTATCTCTTTAACTGGAAAACTACTTTGTGCCCCGCTGTTGCTTCAGTGTATGAGGATATATGCATGGGCGCGAGTGTGTGCGTGTAACTACAGGACGATATGTGCATGCTAATGCGCAAATGTGCTTGTGTGCCTGTTTGTGTGACTTGAGTGCATGAATTATTTACTAGTAATATCTCATAAGAAGCATATTATACAGACTGCACAAGACAAAGCCCTCCTGAACCCCATCACTGGCTATAATCATAGCCCTCAGCAGCAAAGAGGGAGAGAGAGAGAGAGAGCCGCGGAAAAGGAAATAAAAGTGTCGAAACAGAGTGAAAAGAAAGGTGGAAAGAATTATTTCTCCTCAGTGTGAGTGTCTGTCTCGTCTGTTTACCCACTTGCCTGTCTCTCTATTTGTCTGCTTCCCCATTTCTTCATCTCCTTTTTAAATTACTATCAATCTTTATGTGATTCTGCGAGTTAAATAATTGATTAAATCTTTGTATCTATTCGTGACACAGAGGATGGCTGCCAGTTTGGGCTGCCGCATTGTAAAAATCAGCTCTGTAAATCTGTCTGTCTGTCCGTCTTCCTATCTGTCTTCATCTTTTCACGACATCTGAAAATCTCTCTGACGCAAGAATAATGAGCGTTTCACAGGTCACAACATCACTTATCATGCCTAGATGATGACAAACTGGCCTCACACTAACAATGAATCTGCCCGACCGACCCCCTCACTCTAGCAATCAATCAATTAGCGTTATTTCCATTGATCAGATCCGCGTCACGGTCCACATATCACATAATGACACAAGGCTGAGTGTCTTTTCCATCATAGGAGCAGTTTTAAAGCAGAGTTTTTGCATTTGATCTTTTGAAATCTGTCTAATAAGCTGATTGCTTCAAACTCCGACACAACCGCTCTTCCCGTCTTGTTCTTCTTCACCTTCTATCCCTCTCCTTGTTGATATTTTTCCCTCCGTCACTCTCTCTCCCATCTGTCAGATGAATGATTTTAAGTGGTTCAGGGGTCGAAGCATCACTCACTGTCCCTCTGTGAAACATACCAGCCCCACACCAATGATTGATATCTTGTATACGGCCACTCCTTCACTCCAGCCATCAATCAAACATCAAGCCTGTTTTCATCAATCAGATAAACGGTGATCCACTGCTTTAGGATGGAGGCAACTAGAAGTGTTGGAGTTTAGGCAGATTGTTGCGACTACGTCTGTCAATCTTCCTGTACTACCACGGAGCATATGCAGCTCACTGAATGCAGATAACAGCAGCAGATTTACCACTTAAACACAACGCTGTTGACTTAGAAATATGAGCGTTGGCTGGAACCTCCACCTGCAGCTTCCATTTTTTGATGTTTTAACCCTGTGAACCCAGTGATTGAAACATATGTTTTTTTTTGAAAGTCTACTGTTTATCAAAGAAAGAAAATGTAAAAACAGTCATTATTGTCCAAATTTGAACTTTCATTCAATTATTTCAGACATTGTGATATTTCTATCAAAATAATTTTGTAAGTTTATTTTGTTAATTCATAAGTCAAAGAAACCTTGTGGAACACCATATTGTAAAACCCTTAACCAACTGGATTCAGACAAGTATAATGATTGGTAAACAGTTGATAATGAGAAAGTGGAAAGCTGCAGAGGGCCCAGTATTTCAAGACTGGCTTACAGAGTTAGGCAAAGTAGCTGCTTTTGAAAGGATATCCTATAGTATAACAAATGCTATTGATAAATATAATGAGAAATGGGGAATGTTTTTAAGACTATGTTCTTTACAGGGTAGCTAAAATGTATCTGCATACACTGATCATTATGGGCTGTTCTTGGGGGACTGGCATCTGGTTCATTACAGGGATCTGTTTACTGGAAGACTACCTGGAGACAGTGAATTTCACATGGGACTCATACTTATTTTTTTTATTTTATTGTTTTTACTTTTATGTTTTATTGTCATAAGATTGTGTATCTTAATTTTGCCTTTTTTAAAAAACTGGTTTTTAGTTTGGTCTTGTGAAAAATATAAAAACTCAATAAAAGTTGAATCATAAAAAAAAAGAAGCAATGAAAAAAAGAGTGCAAGAAATAGAAGCTTAGAGCAGCTTTTATAAGTAAAAATAGTTTGTCCTACTGCTATATTACACTATTTTGACTGGAAATACCATCAAAATGTTTTCTGTTGAAGCATAACCCGGTTTGATGTTTCCAATAAGAAAGGGGTCAGTTTTTTTTTTTTTTTCAGCATTTCACAAAAAAAAGTTTACTTTCCATCGTCCGAATTTGAACTTTCTGACACTGCTTGAACATATCGTAGGTTATAAAATTTTCCATTAGAAACGTAACCAAAGCGAAGCTTAAAATTGTGATATTTCTTTCAAAATCATTTTGCGAGTTTATTTGGAACCGTGTGGAACATAGCATACTTGCATCTTGAACAAATTTCCCAGCTGAAACTGTTGCTGTTTATACAATAACCGCAAAAGAAGCTTTAAATATAAAGAAAAAAAAGTGCAAGCTCTTATATTGCCAGGTAGAGATAGTTTGTCCTACTGTTATATTACACTAATTTGACTTGAAATACCATCAAAATATTTTTTTTCTGTTGAAGCATAAACCGACTTAATGTTTCTAATAGAAAAACATATTTAAAAGCATTTTTTTTACTTTTACAAGTCAGTCACGTCATCCAAATTTAAACTTTCCAAAAGTCCTTGAACATATGAGGAAAAAAATAACGTATATTTATGTCAAAATCATTTTGCGCTTTTATTTTATTAATTCATTACTCTAAGTAAGCTAAGAGACCATGTGGAATGTAGGCTAATTACAGCTGGAACACATTTCCCAGCTCAAACTATGGTTGTTTATACAAAAACCTCAATAGAAGTTTTTAAATATCAAGAAAAAGAGTGCAAGAAGTTAAAGAGCAGCTCCTATATTGCCAGGTAGAGATAGTTGTCCTGTTGAGGAGCATATATCGACAAGCAAGATGGAGGTCAGAATTTTGCTTTATTTTTTATCATTTCACAAAAAAAAGTTTTAGTTTTACAAGTCAGTCACATCATTACTCATGTACTTATTTTTTTTATTTTATTGTTTTTACTTTTATGTTTTATTGTCATAAGATTTTGTATCTTAATTTTCCTTTTTTTTTTAAACTGGTTTTTAGTTTGGTCTTGTGAAAAATATAAAAACTCAATAAAAGTTGAATCATAAAAAAAAGAAGCAATGAAAAAAAGAGTGCAAGAAATAGAAGCTTAGAGCAGCTTTTATAAGTAAAAATAGTTTGTCCTACTGCTATATTACACTAATTTGACTGGAAATACCATCAAAATGTTT